>NC_084731.1:91721928-91790400 GCF_033978785.1 Entelurus aequoreus | reverse complement strand
GACATGCAGTGTCATCCTCCGCCACTTCCTGTCAGGGCTTGGTAAAAGGATTGGACTCAGATGCAGAATAGGGAACTTGACAGGCTTTTATTTTGGCAGCTTCCTTTCACCTCCAAAGTCAAGGAATACAATACTATAATTAACCAAAAAAACTACTCGATGAAAAAGGTTCCAAAAAATAGGAACAACTGAAAATCACTCCGAACGGAGGAAAACACAAAACCAAAGACGAACTAATAATTGGCGCAGTAAATGCTATAAAATGTATAAACAAAAAACGCTCCAACGGGAGGAATAAACAACAACTATGAACAATTCTACACTATCTTATTTAATAAAGTTGAACAAAAATAGTCACTCAAAAATTGAGGAATTTAACTAATAACTTACCACTTCGGCTGAATAAAGTCAATAACAAAAAATCACTCTGCTGAGGAGGAAAAGGGAAAACTCAAAATAGCCACGAAGGGATTCAAGAACATGGTGAAAAGGCGCACCCCATGGTTTACAGAAGAAATTAGAGCTCATAAATTATCATGTAGAAAACTGGAACGCAAATGGCGCGCGACTAAACTTGAGGTTTTCCATCAAGCATGGAGTGATAGTTTAATAACTTATAAACGCATGCTTACCTTAGCTAAAGCTAAATACTACTCAAATCTCATCCGCCTCAACAAAAACGATCCTAAATTTCTGTTTAGTACAGTAGCATCGCTAACCCAACAAGGGACTCCTCCCAGTAGCTCCACCCACTCGGCAGATGATTTTATGAATTTCTTTAATAAGAAAATTGAACTCATTAGAAAGGAGATTAAAGACAACGCATCCCAGCTACAACTGGGCTCTATTAACACAAATACGACTGTATATACGACGGACACTGCCCTCCAAAATAGTCCCTCTATTTTTGATGAAATAACATTAGAGGAATTATTACAGCGTGAAAGTGGGATAAAACAAACAACATGTTTACTTGACCCACTTCCTGGGAAACTTATCAAGGAACTGTTTGTATTATTAGGTCCATCAGTGTTAAATATTATAAACTTATCACTTTCCTCCGGCACTGTTCCCCTAGCATTCAAAAAAGCGGTTATTCATCCTCTGCTCAAAAGACCTAACCTCGATCCTGACCTCATGGTAAACTACCGACCGGTCTCCCACCTTCCGTTTATTTCCAAAATTCTCGAAAAAACTGTTGCACAGCAGCTAAATGAACACTTAGTGACTAACAATCTCTGTGAACCTTTTCAATCCGGTTTCAGGGCAAATCACTCTACGGAGACAGCCCTCGCAAAAATGACTAATGATCTATTGCTAACGATGGATTCTGATGCGTCATCTATGTTGCTGCTTCTTGATCTTAGCGCCGCTGTCGATACCGTCGATCATAATATTTTATTAGAGCGTATCAAAACACGTATTGGTATGTCAGACTTAGCCTTGTCTTGGTTTAACTCTTATCTTACTGACAGGATGCAGTGCGTCTCCCATAACAATGTGACCTCGGACTATGTCAAGGTAACGTGCGGAGTACCCCAGGGTTCGGTTCTTGGCCCTGCACTCTTTAGTATTTACATGCTGCCGCTGGGTGACATCATACGCAAGTACGGTGTTAGCTTTCACTGTTATGCTGATGACACTCAACTCTACATGCCTCTAAAGCTGACCAACACGCCGGACTGTAGTCAGCTGGAGGCGTGTCTTAATGAAATTAAACAATGGATGTCCGCTAACTTTTTGCAACTCAACGCTAAGAAAACGGAAATGCTGATTATCGGTCCTGCTAGACACCAGCATCTATTTAATAATACCACCTTAACATTTGACAACCAAACAATTAAACAAGGAGACTCGGTAAAGAATCTGGGTTTTATCTTCCACCCAACTCTCGTTTGAGTCACACATTAAGAGTGTTACTAAAACGGCCTTCTTTCATCTCCGTAATATCGCTAAAATTCGTTCCATCTTGTCCACTAGCGACGCTGAGATCATTATTCATGCGTTCGTTACGTCTCGTCTCGATTACTGTAACGTATTATTTTCGGGCCTCCCTATGTCTAGCATTAAAAGATTACAGTTGGTACAAAATGCGGCTGCAAGGCTTCTGACAAAAACAAGAAAGTTTGATCATATTACGCCTATACTGGCTCACTTGCACTGGCTTCCTGTGCACTTAAGATGCGACTTTAAGGTTTTACTACTTACGTATAAAATACTACACGGTTTAGCTCCAGCCTATCTCGCCGATTGTATTGTACCATATGTCCCGACAAGAAATCTGCGTTCAAAGAACTCCGGCTTATTAGTGATTCCCAGAGCCAAAAAAAAGTCTGCGGGCTATAGAGCGTTTTCTATTCGGGCTCCAGTACTCTGGAATGCCCTCCCGGTAACAGTTAGAGATGCTACCTCAGTAGAAGCATTTAAGTCCCATCTTAAAACTCATTTGTATAATCTAGCCTTTAAATAGACCCCCCCTTTTTTAGACCAGTTGATCTGCCGTTTCTTTTCTTCTCTCCTCTTCTCCCCTGTCCCTTGCGAGGGGGAGTTGCATAGGTCCGGTGGCCATGGATGAAGTGCTGGCTGTCCACCGGTGGCCATGGATGAAGTGCTGCTGTCCAGAGCCGGGACCCGGGTGGACCACTAGCCTGTGCATCGGTTGGGGACATCTCTGCGCTGCTGACCCGTCTCCGCTCGGGGATGGTTTCCTGTTGCCCCGCTGTGGACTGGACTCCCGCTGATGTGTTGGATCCACTGTGGACTGGACTTTCACAATGTTATGTCAGACCCACTCGACATCCGTTCTTTCGGTCTCCCTAGAGGGGGGGGGGGGTTACCCACATATGCGGTCCTCTCCAAGGTTTCTCATAGTCATTCACCGACGTCCCACTGGGGTGAGTTTTTCTTGCCGTATGTGGGCTCTGTACCGAGGATGTCGTTGTGGCTTGTACAGCCCTTTGAGACACTTGTGATTTAGGGCTATATAAATAAACATTGATTGATTGATTGATTGATGGAACATAGACTGGATACAAGGCAAGGCATGGACATGGACGTAGACGCTGGAAAGTATGAATGAACGAAACAATCTGGCACAGAACAAGGAAGGAGTGGGCTTATAAGACACATGAGGGTAATAGGGAACAGGTGGAAACAATCAGGGAACAGGGATGACGTCAGACTGATGACACAAAAGGAAGGGCAAGTGACCTGAAACGAGAGGAGAGTTACTTTTCAAAATAAAACATGAAAATCACAAGACAGAAAAAAACCAAGACAAGACATCCCTCACCGCGGTGTGACACTTCACCGTTGATGTCTTTGAAATGCTATTCAACCCATAGCTGGGACCCTGACAGGTTACTACCACCCGGGTCAGAGTGGAACTGGGAGCAATGATGACTGAGGGGTAACTCCACCTTCCCCAAAACTCAGAACTCCCGAACTGAAGCCTCATCACTGATGCAGTTTTGAGTCATACCAAAAACTCATTTGTATACTCTAGCCTTTAAATAGACCCCCCTTTTTTTAGACCAGTTGATCTGCCGTTTTCTTTTCTCCTTTGCCCCCTCGCCGGGTTTTTCCGGTTCCGTGACCATGGATGCGGTGCTGGCTGTCCAGAGTTGGACCCGGGGTGGACCGCTCGCCTGTGCATCGGTTGGGGACGTCTCTGCGCTACTGACCTGTCTCCGCTCGGGATGGGTCTCCTGCTGGCCCCACTATGGACTGGACTCTCACTGTTATGTTGGATCCACTAGGGACTGTACTTAGAGGAGGGGGTCACCACATATGCGATCCTCCCCAAGGTTTCTCATAGTCATTCACATCAACGTCCCTTGTGTGGGCTCTGTGCCGAGGATGTCGTTGTGGCTTGTGCAGCCCTTTGAGACTTTTGTGATTCAGGGCTATATAAATAAACATTGATTGATTGATTGATTGATATAACGACAGACAGACCGGAAGTTGATCTCAAGATTTAAGCGTGAATAAAAAAAATTTAAAAAATTAAATTATTACTTATTTCTAACATTTTTATGACTGAAACCCTCCCGGGTACCGGGGACCAACTTTGATGAAAGCCATAAAGGTAAAACAAAACAACTATATATTGTATTGGTTTTAAAAAAGGAAAAAATATCAAAATGAGGTCTTTGAAATGCTATTCAACCCATAGCTGGGACCCTGACAGGTACTACCACCCGGGTCAGAGTGGAACTGGGAGCAATGATGACTGGGGGTAACTCCACCTTCCCCAAAACTCCAGAACTCCCGAACTGAAGCCTCATCACTGGATGCATTTTTGAGTCATACCTTAAAACTCATTTGTATACTCTAGCCTTTAAATAGACCCCCTTTTTTAGACCAGTTGATCTGCCGTTTTCTTTTCTCCTTTGCCCCCTCGCCGGGTTTTCCCCGGTTCCGGTGACCATGGATGAGGTGCTGGCTGTCAGAGTTGGGACCCGGGGTGGACCGCTCGCCTGTGCATCGGTTGGGGACGTCTCTGCGCTACTGACCTGTCTCCGCTCGGGATGGTCTCCTGCTGGCCCCACTATGGACTGGACTCTCACTGTTATGTTGGATCCACTATGGACTGTACTGAGAGGGGGGGGGGGGGGGGGGGGGTGTCACCCACATATGCGATCCTCCCAAAGTTTCTCATAGTCATTCACATCAACGTCCCTTGTGTGGGCTCTGTGCCGAGGATGTCGTTGTGGCTTGTGCAGCCCTTTGAGACTTTTGTGATTTAGGGCTATATAAATAAACATTGATTGATTGATTGATTGATATAACGACAGACAGACCGGAAGTTGATTCTCAAGATTTAAGCGTTGAATAAAAAAAATAAAAAAATAAAATTATTACTTATTTCTAACATTTTTATGACTGAACCCTCCCGGGTACCGGGGACCAACTTTGATGAAAGCCATAAGGTAAAACAAAACAACTATATATTGTATTGGTTTTAAAAAAGGAAAAAATATCAAAATGAGGTCTTTGAAATGCTATTCAACCCATAGCAGGGACCCTGACAGGTACTACCACCCCGGGTCAGAGTGGAACTGGGAGCAATGATGACTGAGGGGTACTCCACCTTCCCCAAAACTCCAGAACTCCCGAACTGAAGCCTCATCACCGGATGCAGTTTTGAGTCATACCTTAAAACTCATTTGTATACTCTAGCCTTTAAATAGACCCCCCTTTTTTAGACCAGTTGATCTGCCGTTTTCTTTTCTCTTTGCCCCCTCGCCGGGTTTTTCTGGTTCCGGTGACCATGGATGAGGTGCTGGCTGTCCAGAGGTTGGGACCCGGGGTGGACCGCTCGCCTGTGCATCGGTTGGGACGTCTCTGCGCTACTGACCTGTCTCCGCTCGGATGGTCTCCTGCTGGCCCCACTATGGACTGGACTCTCACTGTTATGTTGGATCCACTAGGACTGTACTTAGAGGGGGGGTCACCCACATGTGCGATCCTCCCCAAGGTTTCTCATAGTCATTCACATCAACGTCCCTTGTGTGGGATGTCGTTGTGGCTTGTGCAGCCCTTTGAGACTTTTGTGATTTAGGGCTATATAAATAAACATTGATTGATTGATTGATTGATATAACGACATACAGACAGGAAGTTGATCTCAAGATTTAAGCGTTGAATAAAAAAAAATAAAAAAATAAAATTATTACTTATTTCTAACATTTTTATGACTGAAACCCTCCCGGGTACCGGGGACAAATTTGATGAAGCCATTAAGGTAAACAAAACAACTATATATGTATTCGTTTTAAAAAGGAAAAAATATCAAAATGGCCCCCGCATGCTTTGATTTTTCAGTTTGCGGCCCTCAGTGGAAAAAGTTTGGACACCCCTGCCTAACAGGATGATATGCGCGTGACGACGCTTAAAATTGTTTGTAGCCCGTAGATCTGTCAAGGCTCATCTGTTGTTGGCAATGTAAGTTCCATTTTCTGTTTGGACTCACTTCAATACTTGGGGTCCTGCAGTTTTTCCTGAATCAAACACATTTTTTTTTTTTACATTCTTAACCTGTTAGATCCCTCTGTTGTCACCCAGGCGGGGGCTCCATGCCGGCCTAAACACACATCTCATCACTTGGAGCGTCTCTCCTGGAGCTGAGATCCCTGCTGCTGCTCCAGCATGGTAATTACCTCATCTTCCTTTGGTGCTAATGAGAAGGTAAAATATGAGCGTCTGGAAACCGCAGTCCATTTGCAACCCTGGCTCGCTCTCGGGCAGGAGACGACATGAGGGAGAGGGGCTCATTTGTGCCGTGCACAAGCCACCACGGAATGATGGCATGCATCCTGAAACCACCTGTGCAGGTTCTTCAGTCTAACCTCAGCTCCTCTGCTGGAGGCTTTTATGTATTTCAATTTTCGGACCACTTGAAGGAAAGCCGAGGCTGTGCAGGATTCAAACGGCAAACGATGATCAAGGTGACTTTAAAGAACCTTTCACCTCTGGCGAACCTTCAAACGTGCGTCAAAATAGCTTGTTTGACTCGGCGTGCCTTGGTGCCACAGAGTAGACTTGCGTTCCATTATCGCTCTTTATCAGATGGAAAGCAAATCGCATATTTTACGGTGTCAGGGACAAAAGCAGTTTCCCAGTTGAAGGTTACAGAAAAGCACAATGATATGGGGGGGGGGAAAGATTATATTGCTGCCGGTCGGATAGACTCCAATGTCACACTTGAGGAGACAAAAAATGTCATCACAGCGGTGGCAATCAGAAACATTTTTTTTTTTCCCACATTTTTTTTGCGGCGCTTCATCCCTGAGACTGACTCCAGCCATCGCACGCCAGGATGCAAAATCCTATTAGAGCGCCAAATAACAAGAGACATGAAAGTAATGGGGACGACAAGAGCTCTTCATTGTGGATACATTAGTAATCATTTTAGTGGAGAATGTAAATGCTAATGTTACAGCGGAATGTTTATTAAACCTATTGCAGCCTGTGTAGTTTGACATACACTATATTGCCAAAAGTATTTGGCCACCCATCCAAATGATCAGAATGAGGTGTCCTAATCACTTGGCCGAGCCACAGGTGTATAAAATCAAGAACTTAGAGACTGTTTCTACAAACATTGTGAAAGAATGGGCCGCACTCAGGAGCTCAGTGATTTCCAGCGTGGAACTGTCATAGGATGCCACCTGTGTAACAAATCCAGTCGTGAAATTTCCTCGCTCCTAAATATTCCAAGTCGACTTGTCGGCTTTATTATGAGAAAATGAGAGTTGGCAACAACAGCAACTCAGCCACCAAGTGGTAGGCCACGTATACTGACAGAGAGGAGGTCAGCGGATGCTGAAGCGCAAGGGTGCTCACACTTTTTCTGCAGGCGAGCTACTTTTCAATTGATCAAGCGCGGGGATCTACCTCATTCATATATATAATTTATATTTACTTATTTATGAGCATATGTTTTTGTTAACAAGTTAAAGGTGTTTAATGATAATGCAAGCATGTTTAACACACACAGTTAATATTGTTAATAAATTAAGGTGTTTAATGATAATACAAGAATGTTTAATACATATAGTTAATATTGTTAACACGTTAAAGGTGTTTAAAGATAATGCAAGCATGTTTAACACATATAGTTAATATTGTTAACAAGTTAAAGGTGTTTAAAGATATGCAAGCATGTTTAACACATATAGTTAATATTGTTAACAAGTTAAAGGTGTTTAATGATAATACAAGCATGTTTAACACATAGTTAATATTGTTAACAAGTTAAAGGTGTTTAAAGATAATACAAGCATGTTTAACACATATAGCTAATATTGTTAACAAGTTAAAGGTGTTTAAAGATAATACAAGCATGTTTAACACATATAGTTAATATTGTTAACAAGTTAAAGGTGTTTAATGATAATACAAGCATGTTTAACACATATAGCTAATATTGGTTAACAAGTTAAAGGTGTTTAAAGATAATGCAAGGCATGTTTAACATATATAGTTAATATTGTTAACAAGTTAAATGTGTTTAAAGATAATACAAGCATGTTTAACACATATAGTTAATATTGTTAACAGTTAAAGGTGTTTAATGATAATACAAGCATGTTTAACACATATAGTTAATATTGTTAACAAGTTAAAGGTGTTAAAAGATAATTCAAGCATGTTTAACACATATAGCTAATATTGTTAACAAGTTAAAGGTGTTTAAAAATAATAAAAGCATGTTTAACACATATAGTTAATATTGTTAATAAGTTAAAGGTGTTTTAAAGATAATGCAAGCTTGTTTAACACATATAGTTAATATTGTTAACAAGTTAAAAGTGTTTAAGATAATACAAGCATGTTTAACACATATAGTTAATATTGTTAACAAGTTAAGGTGTTTAATGATAATACAAGCATGTTTAACACATATAGTTAATATTGTTAACAAGTTAAAGGTGTTTAAAGATAATACAAGCATGTTTAACACATATAGTTAATATTGTTAACAAGTTAAAGGTGTTTAAAGATAATACAAGCATGTTTAACACATATAGCTAATATTGTTAACAAGTTAAAGGTGTTAAAGATAATGCAAGCATGTTTAACACATATAGTTAATATTGTTAACAAGTTAAAGGTGTTTAATGATAATACAAGCATGTTTAACACATATAGTTAATATTGTTAACAAGTTAAAGGTGTTAAAAGATAATACAAGCATGTTTAACACATATAGTTAATATTGTTAACAAGTTAAAGGTGTTTAAAGATAATACAAGCATGTTTAACACATATAGTTAATATTGTTAACAAGTTAAAGGTGTTTAATGATAATACAAGCATGTTTAACACATATAGCTAATATTGTTAACAAGTTAAAGGTGTTTAAAGATAATGCAAGCATGTTTAACATATATAGTTAATATTGTTAACAAGTTAAAGGTGTTTAAAGATAATACAAGCATGTTTAACACATATAGTTAATATTGTTAACAGTTAAAGGTGTTTAATGATAATACAAGCATGTTTTACACATATAGTTAATATTGTTAACAAGTTAAAGGTGTTAAAAGATAATTCAAGCATGTTTAACACATATAGCTAATATTGTTAACAAGTTAAAGGTGTTTAAAAATAATAAAAGCATGTTTAACACATATAGTTAATATTGTTAACAAGTTAAAGGTGTTTAAAGATAATGCAAGCTTGTTTAACACATATAGTTAATATTGTTAACAAGTTAAAAGTGTTTAAGATAATACAAGCATGTTTAACACATATAGTTAATATTGTTAACAAGTTAAAGGTGTTTAATGATAATACAAGCTGTTTAACACATATAGTTAATATTGTTAACAAGTAAAGGTGTTTAAAGATAATACAAGCATGTTTAACACATATAGTTAATATTGTTAACAAGTTAAATGTGTTTAAAGATAATACAAGCATGTTTAACACATATAGCTAATATTGTTAACAAGTTAAAGGTGTTTAAAGATAATGCAAGCATGTTTAACACATATACTTAATATTGTTAACAAGTTAAAGGTGTTTAATGATAATACAAGCATGTTTAACACATATAGTTAATATTGTTAACAAGTTAAAGTGTTAAAAGATAATACAAGCATGTTTAACACATATAGTTAATATTGTTAACAAGTTAAAGGTGATTAAAGATAATACAAGCATGTTTAACACATATAGTTAATATTGTTAACAAGTTAAAGGTGTTTAAAGATAATACAAGCATGTTAACACATATAGTTAATATTGTTAACAGAGTTAAAGGTGTTTAATGATAATACAAGCATGTTTAACACATATAGTTAATATTGTTAACAAGTTAAAGGTGTTAAAAGATAATACAAGCATGTTTAACACATATAGTTAATATTGTTAACAAGTTAAAGGTGATTAAAGATAATACAAGCATGTTTAACACATATAGTTAATATTGTTAACAAGTTAAAGGAGTTTAAAGATAATGCAAGCTTGTTTAACACATATAGATCCTTTCTTTCATAAAGACAAGATATAAGTTGGTGTATTACCTGATTCTGATGACTTGCATTGATAGGAATCAGACAGTGGTGCTGAAACGTCCACATTTTCAATGGAGAGAAAAAAAGTCCTCCTTTCTGTCCAATACCACATGAAAGTGGTTGGTTTTTGGCATCTTATTTGTCCAACTTCGTACTCCTTTGTATACACTTGACAAGAAATACATTCCGTAGCTTGCTAGCTTGTGCACGCCAGCTTTCTGAGACTCTTATTTTGTTAGTGCAGGCAGGATGAAGCAGCGCTTTTATTGTGCAACTGTGGCAGTCGGTCTTTGGAGTTTTGACGACAGGTGCGGCGCCAGAGTCTGTTGAAATAAAAATAATTTCTCGCCTTCCTGTCTGTAATTTTTTCTTAATAATGAGCTGGCAGCAGCCAGCGTCATCTCACAAGACCCTCGGGTGCCGTGAATGTCAATCAAGTGACGAAAGTGACGTCATAGTGAAGATTATGATCGCTCATTTTTAGACTATTTTTTAATGCCTGGCTGGGATCGACTGACACACCCTCCGTGATCGATATTGAACCCTATGGGTTAGGAATGGGATGCCACTTCAATATGTGAGTCAAGGCAGGTGGCCAAATACTTTTGGCAATATATTGTACTTCAGATTGGTAGATACATACGGCATGTCAATATTTTATCGTTGCAGCAAACACATCGGCTTGACCTCTTGGAGACACCGAGTAATCCATCAAATATGGCCGCAACACACAATAATTCTATTGGACAGTAAGTGTTTTTCACGTGCGGCAGATGGAATTTAGTTGACCTCCATCAGGTTACGTTGAAGTTAATTTGAAACGTCGAAGTGAACTACACACTCTGTAAAAAGCTAGTAATATCTTCTGAGCGATAGATCGGCAAAGCCGGGTCGTTTGCAGCCCACTTTTGGTGCTGTCTGTCTGCAACTAACCTGTCTCTTAGGCTCGTTGACTCTCAGTGTGATGTGACTGTGCCAAAAACACTATTTCATTTAAGAAATAGCTCTTTAAGTACAAAGGTGATCCCCCCATCCTCCCTCTTATCACCCGTGTTTGCCAACAAGAGACTTTAATGAAGGTACAAGTGATTCAGAATGGGTTTGTCTTTATTTTCTGCATGCAAAGCTACAATTATTCTTTATAAAATGTATTTTGTGTAGAGATGTCCGATAATGGCTTTTTTGCCGATATCCGATATTGTCCAACTCTTAATTACCGATACCGATATCACCGATACGATATATACAGTCGTGGAATTAACACATTATTATGCCTAATTTGTTGTGATGCCCCACTGGATGCATTAAACAATGTAACAAGGTTTTCCAAAATAAATCAACTCAAGTTATGGAAAAAAATGCCATATTATTATTGAAGTCACAAAGTGCATTATTTTTTTAACATGCCTCAAAACAGCAGCTTGGAATTTGGGACATGCTCTCCTGAGAGAGCATTAAGAGGTTGAGGTGGGCGGGGTTGAGGTGGAAGGGGAGTGGGGGGTAGCGGGGGTGTATATTGTAGCGTCCCGGAAGAGTTAGTGCTGCAAGGGGTTCTGGGTATTTGTTCTGTTGTGTTTGTGTTGTGTTACGGTGCGGATGTTCTCCCCGAAATGTGTTTGTCATTCTTGTTTGGTGTGGGTTCACAGTGTGGCGCATATTTGTAACAATGTTAAAGTTGTTTGTATGGCCACCCTCAGTGTGACCTGTATGGCTGTTGATCAAGTATGCCTCGCATTCACTTGTGTGTGTATGTGTGTGTCAAAAGCCGTAGATATTATGTGACTTGGCCGGTGAATGTGAAATAGTGTCAAAGTGCTTTGAGTGCCTTGTAGTAGAAAAGCGCTATACAAGAATAACCCATTTACATTTACATTTGAGGACTAAAGAGTAAATATATTGTTACACGTTGCTGTTCCTTTTTCGTCTACACAAAATAAACAACATATGTCTTGACTAGACTGTTGACATGTGCATCTGAGGCTGTTCAGAGCATACTTGCCAACCCTCCCGAATTTTCCGGGAGACTCCCGAAATTCAGCGCCTCTCCCGAAAACCTCCCGGGAAATATATTCTCCCGAAAATCTCCCGATTTTCAGCCGGAGCTGGAGGCCACGCCCCCTCCAGCTCCATGCGGACCTGAGTGAGGATAGCCTTGTTTCACGTCCGCTTTCCCACGATATAAACAGCGTGCCTGCCCAATCACGTTATTCCATACGAGGCGTCCGGCATACCGCCGATGAGCATGGTGCATATGGAGAAGAACTTCTCGGCGTCCGTGTTGCCGCACACGTTGCCAAGCCGACGCTGGTCAGGCTGCTAGAGGGTGAAGTTGAGGGCGGCGATGTACGATCTGCGCACCGTTGTTGACGTAGGCATCTCCAGGTGTTTGCCCAGCTCATGGAGCCATCCTCGGGGAAGAGACGGGAGGGACAACAGGGTGACAAGAACTAAATCATCCAGACTAGAGATACATTGTATTATTATGTTTATCTTACCTAAAAATAAATATATTTATTAATTTTTAAAAAACAACTAATACATTTTTACTATATTTTGCTAAAAACATCAAAATGAATTGTATTTTTATTTGTATTTTTTCTGACTCCTAATTACATCCAGCCATAGAGTTATACATTAAATAAACATATTTGAAATAATTCATTTTAAATGATCATAATAATTCATTTAAAATGACCATATTTAATTATTAAAAAATTGCTTGTTTATCAACAACTTTAGCATTTTTCCATTACATTTTGAGCTCTCAGAAGCCAAGTTATGTTATATTCCTTAAGATTTATTTATGCAAGTTGGAAGTATCAATTATCTAAACACAGTTTTGTTTGCATATTTTCAGGATGTATATATATATATATAAATTATATATATATATATTATATATATATATATATATATATATATATATATATATATATATATATATATAATATATATATATACAGATGTCCAGAAAACTGTGGAATTTTGCGATGAAAACAGAGCTGTTTGTATTGGGATGCAATGTGTCCGAATACTTCCGTTTCAACCATCGACGTCACGCGCAAACGTCATCATACATAGACGTTTTCAACCGGAAGTTTGCCGGGAAATTTAAAATTGCACTTTATAAGTTAACCCGGCCGTATTGGCATGTGTTGCAATGTTAAGATTTCATCATTGATTATATAAACTATCAGACTGCGTTGCGTGGTCGGTAGTAGTGGGTTTCAGTAGGCCTTTAACGTTAGCGGATTTTATCAGTATGACCTCATAATTCTTTATATCAGCCGGGAAAATGATCTATCCGATATTTATCGTGCACCTCTAATATTTTGCACAAGGCCGCGGACACCTAATTGTGTATAATTAAGTGAAGTACGGAAAGAAGTCAAGTATTTCATACTATATATATATATATATATATAATATATATATATATTATATATATATATATATATATATATATATATATATATATAAATAAATATATATATATATATATATATATATATATATATATATATATATATATATATTATATATATATATATATATATAATATATATATATATATATATGTATGAAATACTTGACTTGGTGAATTCTATGCTATACATATAAGCCTTTATCTTAACCACGCCCCACAACACGCCCCCCACCCCCCACCTCCCGAAATCGGAGGTCTCAAGGTTGGCAAGTATGGTTCAGAGGCAAATTTGATTGACAAAAAGAGCCGAAATGCGTGGGGAGGTTGCGGACATTGGACAAAGTTAGCAAAGGCCACAGGTAATTTGTAAGATCCGTGAATTGCCGCAATCGCGACCTTGCAAATTGCTGGAGGGATTGATCAGTTCCTTGCAGACAGTGGTCGCGGACAGATCTGCTCGGAGTGGTAACGTGTGGACAGGTTTCTAGCACTTCGAGCGTTTACTGACGCAGCAGGCTTGAGGAGGCGCCGTGGAAAGACAGATCCATCAACAGACCATCCTCAGCATTTATCAGTGCAAGCTGCAGAAGGGACTGTCATTCCCCGTAAAGGACTTTACAGCTACGTCAGTACCCAACAGGGCACAAGTCCATGATCCTCCGGGGATCATTGGTTGCTATGATATGAGTTGATGATTCCACATTGATTAAGGTTGGCGGTGTGTAAATGAAGAGGAAAATAGAAGAACAACCACCTGCAGTGCGTTGTTTTCCTGCAGCTCCTCACATAACACAACTGCATTATGATGCAAATCAGCAGCGTTTTAGGCTAAAAGCGCCATGTTACTCTGAGGATGGGTGAACATCCTCCTAATGCTTACGATTAGAAATGGGCTCCCTCATCATTGTTCAATTGCCAATCCAGTAAAGTACGTCGGCTTTTTTCTCTCTCCATGACTGCAGTCCAAACATAAGCTCGGAGTGAAAGCAATGTTGGGAACGACGCAACAGAATTAATTAAAATGAAGCTCCTTTTAACAAAACAGACATTCACTATTTAATTAAGCAGCCAAGACAACATTTGTGCCCTACTGAACAAAGTATTTAGTCAAAAAATAGTACAGCACAGAAAAAGATAAATGGAAAGTTATTGTGTATAGCAATAATCCTCTGCACCCTCTTGCATATGGAAACTAGAAAAACAAAAAAAGTGCGTGTTTTGGGCCCCGGAACATCCAGAGGCCTCATGAAAATTCAAAGTTATGAAGCAAACCACATCAGAAAATGACATCTGCCTATTCAGATGGGCTGATCCCTGTCAGGGCTGGCGTGCAAATGGCGCACGGTAGTGAGCGGGCGACTGCTACAGAAGACGCACCGCACGTAGATAAGACCAAGGCGGGCTGGTGACACGCCTGGCTTGGGAGGAAAAGCAAATCATTCAGACAATCTATTCCCACGGCTGTCAGTCACTCGGCTGCGGCGGACTAAGGAGCGGCTGCAACACAGCGCCTGTGAATGCCATTTCCATATGATTAGTTCTACAAAGCTGGCAGAGCACTTGGTGCTTCGGCAACCTTTTGGACCACATGCTGGCCACGAGATGAATAAATCAGCTTCTCCAGTAAAGCCACTGGCACTTGAGGACAAGCCAATGAACCAGAGTTCCCCTCAAAGTTGTAGCAGGTTCTTTCCCGTACTTCACTAATTATACACAATTAGGCCTCCGCGGCCTTGTGCAAAATATTAGCGGTGCACGATAAATATCGGATAGATCATTATCCGGCTGATATAAGGAATTATGATGTCATACTGATAAAATCCGCTAACGTTAAAGGCCTACTGAAACCCACTACTACCGACCACGCAGTCTGATAGTTTATATATCAATGATGAAATCTTAACATTGCAACACATGCCAATACGGCCGGGTTAACTTATAAAGTGCAATTTAAAATTTCCCGACAAACTTCCGGTTGAAAACGTCTATGTATGATGACGTTTGCGCGTGACGTCGATGGTTTGAAGCGGAAGTATTCGGACACATTGGCATCCCAATACAAAAAGCTCTGTTTTCATCGCAAAATTCCACAGTATTCTGGACATCTGATTTGGTGAATCTTTTGCAATTTGTTTAATGAACAATGGAGACTGCAAAGAAGAAAGCTGTAGGTGGGATCGGTGTATTAGCGGCTGGCTGCAGCAACACAACCAGGAGGACTTTGAGTTGGATAGCAGACACGCTATCCGACGCTAGCCGCCGACCGCATCGATGATCGGGTGAAGTCCTTCGTCGCGTCGTCGATCGCTGGAACGCAGGTGAGCACGGGTGTTGATGAGCAGATGAGGGCTGGCGTAGGTGGAGCGCTAATGTTTTTATCATAGCTCTGGCGAGGTCCCGTAGCTAAGTTAGCTTCAATTGCATCGTTAGCAACAGCATTGCTAGGCTTCGACAGGCGGCACAGCATTAACCGTGTAGTTACAGGTCCAGTGTTTGGTTCGATGTCTCCTGATAGTAGTATTGTTGATCTTCTGTCTATCCTTCCAGTCAGGGCTTATTTCTTTTGTTTCTATCTGCATTTTAGCACGATGCTATCACGTAAGCTCCGTAGCTAAAGTGCTTCACCGATGTATTGTCGTGGAGATAAAAGTCACTGTGAATGTCCATTTCGCGTTCTCGACTCTCATTTTCAGAGGATATAGTATCGAGGTGGTTTAAAAATACAAATCCGTGATCCACAATAGAAAAAGGATAAAGTGGGGAATCCAATGAGCCCTTTTACCTAAGTTATGGTCAGAGCGAAAAAAGATACGTCCTGCACTGCACTCTAGTCCTTCACTCTGACAGAGGAGGAGGTCTGTTTGAGGCCAGCTGACATTGAGGAAACACAAGAAAAGGTAACATGAAGTATTATTTTGATCTAATATTGACATGAGCACAGGTGAAGCATTTCTGTCCGTCACACATCGACCAGTGTCATTGGGCCGGCTGCAGCGTCAACAGCCGGGAGCCACCCTTCACAAATGTTTGGCTCCTTTAATCCCGGAACATCTTTGGGTGGTGGAGCAGTGGCAGGGACGTCTCCTTACCACTATCTGCAGCAGCTACTCGGACCCTTCCCTCCCCAAGCCTAGCCATTCCGCCGGAGGCATGGCCAGAAGTTTCCTTGTTCTGCTTCTTCTGCAAGGTCTTTCGGGGGCCTTTCTTAGTCTGGGGCCTCTGATTCCCAGAGTCTTCATTCGCGGGGTGGAGGTTCCAGTGTGGCCTCGACACCCGACTTCCGCCTGGGTATGTGTGGATTCTTTACAGCCAGCTGAAGGATCTGTATATTTCTTCCTCTTCCCTTGGGACTGTCAGTTCAGACAAGATGACGGTCTTGTAACAGAGAGGACCAGAGCACAACATCTGGCTGTAGAAAAGTTGTTACTCTCTCGGGGGGAACTTCAGTTTGCGTGTTAGATCGACTTTAGGTTCCATTTGCCCCCAGCGAACAACCATTGATGATATTACGGACCGTTCGTAGTGACATCCCTAAATCCTTGCAATAGCTGGTTGAGAAATGTTGTTCTTAAACTGTTGGACAATTTGCTCACGCATTTGTTCACAAACTGGTGACCCTCACCCCATCCTTGTTTGTGAATGACTGAGCATTTCATGGAAGCTGCTTTTATACCCAATAATGGCATCCACCTGTTCCTAATGGCCTGTTCACCTGTGGGATGTTAAGTATCTTGTCTTTGCAGTCTATTCAAATGAATATAGGTTGAAAAGGATTTTCAAATCATTGTATTCTGTTTTATTTACGATTTACACAACTTGCCAACGTCACTGCTTTTGGGTTTTGTAAGTCTATGAGCACGAACTGATGAAGCCAACTCGGATGAAAGGAGAAACGTCTTCTAAGACAAACCAAACAGTCCTGTTGCGATTGATTGAACGCGCTGAGACGACAATGACCTGGATGAATGAGAACCTTTATAGAAATAATGGCTAATTGTTCTAATGCTTTGTCACTGGCCAGAAGTGGCGACCTGCTCAACACATCAACTGATGAAATGTATCATTTTGTTGGTGCTTCTACAAACGTATTTTGATGTCTTGTGTCCTGTACCCTGCAGTGTGTACTGGTCAGACATACTGCCCGAGAGCCTTGATCATTCCTGCCATCAGACTGAAGAAACCATTTAAAGTGGGCACTCACTACATTTCCATGCACTAAATTAGTCTGATTTATCAAATAGTTTGTTTTTTAGTATTTTCACACCTACATATGAAGTCCAAGTGTCCATGCACTCGCTCTAATGGGATTATTGGTCACGAATGCAGCATGAAGAGGTTTGTGTGCACTTTATTCTTTCCTCGTAATATACCTGCTTCACTCTCTCCCATTTATTCATATTTTGGTTGCCAGTCCATATTATGCTGGCATTCTCCATTTCCTTGGTTACCTTCTTCAATAAATCTATATTTCTTTCCTACCTTTGATGCTCTGAAAATGTTCTGTTATTTTAATTTGTGATGCAAATAAACAGTCTACTCTTCATTAAAATTGTTGCCCATGTGTTTATTGAATGGTATCTGTTTCCAGGTTATATCCTGTGTGTTGAGACTGTTCGATATGTAGGCGCACACACCCCGTTAAAATATCTTGTTTCCAATTGCATAATCTAGTTGTCGTAGTCCGACTTTTCAAAAACCAAACATGATCGGATTAAGGTGGTTCCTTAAGGGTTGTAAGAGGCTTATTTACAGCCGAACTGTTTGAGAAATCTTACTAATTTAGTGCATGGATACGTACTGAGTGATGATGATGTTCAAGAAGATCTGAAAGAGTGTGATACATTCTGGAAGGTGAGGCCTTGTTTGAACCGCATTCTTAAAGGTTGCAAGTCTCAGCCTCGACCAGAATGCATTTCCATTGATGAGCAGATGATTCCGTTCACAAGAACTTGTCCATCGCGACAATATTTGCCAATGAAACCAAACCCAGTTAGCATTAACCTAAAATCATCAACTTAGACGTTGGGTCTTGGGCGCAGTTGGGTGTTCCAACAGGACAATGACTCCAAACACTAATCCCAGGAACACCATTCCTACTGTCAAGAATGGTGGTGGTAGTATTATGCTCTGGGCCTCTTTTGCTGCCAATGAAACTGGTGCATTACAGAGAGTGAAAGGGACAATGAAAAAGGAGGATTACCTCCAAATTCTTCAGGACAACCTAAAATCATCAGCCCGGAGGATGGGTCTTGGGCGCAGTTGGTTGTTCCGACACGACAATGACCCCAAACGCACGTCAAAAGTGGTAAAGGAATGGCTAAATCTGGCAAGAATTAAGGTTTTAGAATGGCCTTCCCAAAGTCCTGACTTAAACGTGTAGACAATGCTGAAGAAACAAGTCCATGTCAGAAAACCAACACATTTAGCTGAACTGCACCAATTTTGTCAAGAGGAGTGGTCAAAAATCCAACCATAAGCTTGCCAGAAGCTTGTGGATGGCTACCAAAAGCGCCTTATTGCAGTGAAACTTGCCAAGGGACATTGTGGTGGATGGTCCGAATCTTAAACAGCAACAAAAGTGAATTTAGTACAAAAGTTTTATTTACCCTTAATCAAATAATACAAGGTTGGATTGAATTGTCATGCAAACAGACAACGTCCTCCGGAGGAGTTGGATGAATCGAGAATCATGCGAATCACACATAGACTAGGTCACTTGGCCATTTATCTGTTTTCCTCATGTGTCAAGGTCCAGTTGTTTTGGACTTGTTTACTCTGCAACCTTCTTGAATCCTTTAGCCATAACAAACAATCAAAACATTTTGTAGAATGGTCAGACCGACCACTCGTTCAACTATAACCCACATATGGTCCTTCAATCGTTCGGAATAGAAAAAAAGAAACGAGCAGACATTCTTAAGGCTTTTCAACCTCGCTCTCTTTTCGGACTGTGACAGACACAAAATATGGTACAAAGGTCAGAATTTCCACTACAACATGTAACCAAATATTAACATTGATGTATGTATACTTTTGACCCAGCAGATTTGGTCACATTTTCAAAATAACCAAACTTCTTGAATGTTTTTTGTGACCCGCAAGTATGTGCTCCAATCACTCTATCACAAAAAAACTTGAGTTGTAGACATTTTTGGAAACTCAAGACAGCCATGACTTTATGCTCCTTACAAGTGTATGTAAACTTTTGACCATTACTGTAGGTGTAAATATGTTTCCATTTCATTGTTTGGTAGTGTAAGGCAGTGGTCCCCAACCTTTTTGTAGCTGGGGACCGGTCAACGCTTGAAAATGTGTATATATATTTTTTTTTTACATAAAGAAATACAATCATGTGTGCTTACGGACAGTATCCCTGCAGATTGTATTGATCTATATTGATATATGAAGGAATCAATAAAGTACTATCTATCTATCTATCTATCTATCTATCTATCTATCTATCTATCTATCTATCTATCTATCTATCTATCTATCTATCTATCTATCTATCTATCTAATGTATATATTGTGTTTTTTATGTTGATTTAACTAAAAAAAAAAAAAAAAAAAAAAAAAAAAAAATATTTTTTTATTTTTTATTTTTTTTTATTTCTTGCGCGGCCCGGTACCAATCGGCCCGGTGGTTGGGGGACCACTGGTGTAAGGGAAATGTTTTGTATTTCGTGACATTTTCAGAATAATGCTGCTGTGTTCGAGCACCAAATAAAGACTTTTCCAAATCATTACTCCGGTTCACCGTGCGTGACTGCTCGCCGTCTGTTCGCTGTTGCGAAAAAGCTAAGTAGCGCTCTATCTGTGTGCTTTTAATTGTTCTACAGCTTTCTTTATCACTTCTCAAACATTTTTAGTGGTACTATTTAACTTGCAAATCACCCGATCTCTGTCCCACCACCCTTTCCTCAGCTAGCCAGCTGCTAAGCTAGCGCGGAGAAAGGCAGCGCCGGTCAGTAAGAAGCTACTCCTACAGACCGCGACCACTTCCCTGAGGACAGCAGGAACTTCACTCGGTGACAGAAAACACTGTGAGTAATGGCTTCCTGCGCGTCTTGCACCATACTCACGGAGAGGTTGGCTCTGCTAGAGGGCCGTGTCCGCCAGTTAGAGCAGAGTAATGTCGTAACTTTAGATGTTGCGGACACATCTGCTAGCGTTAGCTGTAGCGAGCTAACTAGCCCAGCTTGTAGCAGTCCTAAGCGGCCTACAAGCTACGGTGTACCGGTTGAGACGCATAATAGATTTAGCTCTTTAGCTAGTCCTACACCCCAGTCTACCGGGCACCACACCTTAGTTATAGGGGACTCCATCACCCGAAACATAAAGCTTAGCAAACCAGCCACAATAAAGTGTATCCCCGGGGCCAGAGCACCTGACATTGAAGCTAATCTTAGGGAGCTAACTCGCAACAGGCCTAGTAAACACGTACGACAGGCTAATCGCACCACTAATTATGCGAATATAGTTGTACACGTTGGCTCCAATGACACTAGAATGAGACAGTCAGAGATTACAAAGAGAAACATAGCCAGGACTTGTGATCTCGCCAGAAAGATGTCCAGGCATCGAGTAATTGTCTCTGGCCCCCTGCCTGCGAGAGGCAATGATGAGAGATATAGCAGATTAGTCTCGCTTAACAAGTGGTTGGCTAGCTACTGTAGGACGCAGGGACTAACGTTTATTGATAACTGGCCCTCTTTCTGGGGCAAACCAGGCTTGCTGATGAGAGACGGCCTTCACCCTAACCAGGAAGGCGCCACCATCCTGTCTAGAAACATAGACTACTATTTAAGTCTCACTTGACTGACTACACTAGAGCAAGCCCGGTCACAGGCAATTACAATGTCTGTTAGTCCGGGTGAGGAGTCAGTTAAGCTAGAACTAGCCAGCGCCAGGCTGGATAATCCATGTACGCATAGCAATTCTCTTAGAATAATACACAATTCACATAATGTTTTTTCTGTTGTGTCTGTGTCAGAGGTGGACATGCATTCTACTGAGGTGGCAAATTATGATATGTCCAGTCTACTGCAGCACCAAGCAAACAATCGGAAAATTCCCGTCATATCAATTCCTAGATATGGTCGAAACTATTTAAAGTGCACTACGCATAATAAACGCAACATTGTTAATATTGCCACTACGGATAATCTTAACAAAAACTCGTCAAAACAGCCCAATACCTATAATATGGGCTTTTTAAACATAAGATCATTGTCTCCCAAGGCGTTATTGGTTAATGAGGTCATTAGAGACAACAATCTTAACGTCATTGGTCTTAGCGAAACCTGGCTCAAACCGGACGAATTTTTTGCGCTCAATGAGGCATCTCCTCCTAACTATACGAATGCGCATGTTGCCCGCCCTCTTAAAAGGGGAGGGGGTGTCGCACTAATATACAATGAAAATTTCAACCTTACCCCTAACCTAAATAATAAATATAAATCGTTTGAGGTGCTTACTATGAGGTCTGTCACACCGCTACCTCTCGACCTGGCTGTTATCTACCGCCCCCCTGGGCCCTATTCGGACTTTATCAGTGAATTCTCAGAGTTCGTTGCTGATCTAGTGACGCACGCCGACAATATAATCATAATGGGGGACTTTAATATCCATATGAATACCCCATCGGACCCTCAGTGCGTGGCGCTCCAAACCATAATTGATAGCTGTGGTCTTACACAAATAATACATGAACCCACGCATCGCAACGGTAATACAATAGATCTAGTGCTTGTCAGGGGTGTCACCACCTCCAAAGTTATGATACTTCCATATACTAAAGTAATGTCCGATCATTACCTTATAAAATTTGAAGTTTTGACTCTTTGTCAACAAGCTAATAATAATAATAACTGCTATAGCGGCCGCAACATTAATGCTGCCACAACGATGACTCTTGCTGACCTACTGCCTTCGGTAATAGCACCATTCCCAAATTATGTCGGCTCTATTGATAAACTCACTAACAACTTTGACGATGCCTTGCGCGAAATTATTGATAGTATAGCACCGCTAAAGCAAAAAAGGGCCCCTAAAAGGCGCACCCCATGGTTTACAGAAGAAATTAGAGCTCATAAATTATCATGTAGAAAACTGGAACGCAAATGGCGCGCGACTAAACTTGAGGTTTTTCATCAAGCATGGAGTGATAGTTTAATAACTTATAAACGCATGCTTACCTTAGCTAAAGCTAAATACTACTCAAATCTCATCCGCCTCAACAAAAACGATCCTAAATTTCTGTTTAGTACAGTAGCATCGCTAACCCAACAAGGGACTCCTCCCAGTAGCTCCACCCACTCGGCAGATGATTTTATGAATTTCTTTAATAAGAAAATTGAACTCATTAGAAAGGAGATTAAAGACAACGCATCCCAGCTACAACTGGGCTCTATTAACACAAATACGACTGTATATACGACGGACACTGCCCTCCAAAATAGTCTCTCTATTTTTGATGAAATAACATTAGAGGAATTATTACAGCGTGTAAGTGGGATAAAACAAACAACATGTTTACTTGACCCACTTCCTGGGAAACTTATCAAGGAACTGTTTGTATTATTAGGTCCATCAGTGTTAAATATTATAAACTTATCACTTTCCTCCGGCACTGTTCCCCTAGCATTCAAAAAAGCGGTTATTCATCCTCTGCTCAAAAGACCTAACCTCGATCCTGACCTCATGGTAAACTACCGACCGGTCTCCCACCTTCCGTTTATTTCCAAAATTCTCGAAAAAACTGTTGCACAGCAGCTAAATGAACACTTAGTGACTAACAATCTCTGTGAACCTTTTCAATCCGGTTTCAGGGCAAATCACTCTACGGAGACAGCCCTCGCAAAAATGACTAATGATCTATTGCTAACGATGGATTCTGATGCGTCATCGATGTTGCTGCTTCTTGATCTTAGCGCCGCTTTCGATACCGTCGATCATAATATTTTATTAGAGCGTATCAAAACACGTATTGGTATGTCAGACTTAGCCTTGTCTTGGTTTAACTCTTATCTTACTGACAGGATGCAGTGCGTCTCCCATAACAATGTGACCTCGGACTATGTCAAGGTAACGTGCGGAGTTCCCCAGGGTTCGGTTCTTGGCCCTGCACTCTTTAGTATTTACATGCTGCCGCTGGGTGACATCATACGCAAGTACGGTGTTAGCTTTCACTGTTATGCTGATGACACTCAACTCTACATGCCCCTAAAGCTGACCAACACGCCGGACTGTAGTCAGCTGGAGGCGTGTCTTAATGAAATTAAACAATGGATGTCCGCTAACTTTTTGCAACTCAACGCTAAGAAAACGGAAATGCTGATTATCGGTCCTGCTAGACACCAACATCTATTTAATAATACCACCTTAACATTTGACAACCAAACAATTAAACAAGGAGACTCGGTAAAGAATCTGGGTATTATCTTCGACCCAACTCTCTCGTTTGAGTCACACATTAAGAGTGTTACTAAAACGGCCTTCTTTCATCTCCGTAATATCGCTAAAATTCGTTCCATCTTGTCCACTAGCGACGCTGAGATCATTATTCATGCGTTCGTTACGTCTCGTCTCGATTACTGTAACGTATTATTTTCGGGCCTCCCTATGTCTAGCATTAAAAGATTACAGTTGGTACAAAATGCGGCTGCAAGGCTTTTGACAAAAACAAGAAAGTTTGATCATATTACGCCTATACTGGCTCACTTGCACTGGCTTCCTGTGCACCTAAGATGCGACTTTAAGGTTTTACTACTTACGTATAAAATATTACACGGTTTAGCTCCAGCCTATCTCGCCGATTGTATTGTACCATATGTCCCGACAAGAAATCTGCGTTCAAAGAACTCCGGCTTATTAGTGATTCCCAGAGCCAAAAAAAAGTCTGCGGGCTATAGAGCGTTTTCTATTCGGGCTCCAGTACTCTGGAATGCCCTCCCGGTAACAGTTAGAGATGCTACCTCAGTAGAAGCATTTAAGTCCCATCTTAAAACTCATTTGTATAATCTAGCCTTTAAATAGACCCCCCCTTTTTTAGACCAGTTGATCTGCCGTTTCTTTTCTTCTCTCCTCTTCTCCCCTGTCCCTTGCGAGGGGGAGTTGCATAGGTCCGGTGGCCATGGATGAAGTGCTGGCTGTCCAGAGCCGGGACCCCGGGTGGACCACTAGCCTGTGCATCGGTTGGGGACATCTCTGCGCTGCTGACCCGTCTCCGCTCGGGATGGTTTCCTGTTGGCCCCGCTGTGGACTGGACTCCCGCTGATGTGTTGGATCCACTGTGGACTGGACTTTCACAATGTTATGTCAGACCCACTCGACATCCGTTGCTTTCGGTCTCCCCTAGAGGGGGGGGGTTACCCACATATGCGGTCCTCTCCAAGGTTTCTCATAGTCATTCACCGACGTCCCACTGGGGTGAGTTTTTCCTTGCCCGTATGTGGGCTCTGTACCGAGGATGTCGTTGTGGCTTGTACAGCCCTTTGAGACACTTGTGATTTAGGGCTATATAAATAAACATTGATTGATTGATTGATTACTCAACTGTGACTTTATTTAGTCTGTTAAAATATTAAACAAATGTCCTCATATGTGGACACCCTTTTTTCTAATAAATTAGATCATGTCTAAAGATAATTATTTGTTTTTAAACTCATCAATTCCCAAGAAGCCCAAAACGCTAAGAGAAATTGAAAATGCATGCCATGCAAAAGTTTAGGTCTTAGGAGGGTTAATGAGCCCGTTAATTGATGCGTTCTGTTCATGAATGTCACTGGTCTTTTGATGAAATTTAATAATCTAGCATTTAACAATGCAGAACAAAAAATATATGAATGTAAAGAAAACAAACTAAAAATTAACAAAAGAAAGTGCATTTGTCGCTGTAATCGTACTCACTTTTCATCTCTCCCAAAGCCATCCGCAAAGAAAGGAGTGCACAAACTATGGATTAACCAAAATTTTAATACTAATAGTAATAAATAAGTTATTGGTATTGGTCATTGGTCGGCTTGAAAAAAAAAAATAGTGCATTCCTACAAAATATTCATGCAGAAAGAGCTCAGTATTTTAAATACACTATCATTTTGTTCCAGTGTAGATATTTACACGCACAAAGTGGCTCTGATGGATTTGTCGGTTTGTATCTTCCTGTCCTTATTCATGCTCACTACTTTCGGCCGTAGGCTACAAAGTATTGCAAGCGAGGAAGTCATGCTCTTTTTCCTGTTTTACTTTTCACTTTGCACGCTCTTACATCACTTTCTTTTGCCAGACACCATGGCGAGCAAGAGCTCATTATGGACTATCAATGCAAAATACTGTGAAAAGAATCTTTTATTACCACACGGTTTAAGCTGTGATAATTGATTCTCACTGCGGACTGCATGTGTTTTGCTCAAATGCGTGTTTTATTATTCTTCCAACTCCATGGGGATTTCACAGAATTATTTTGCTCCTTACTGTATGTGGCACCCGTCTCATTTGAAAGTACCTTCATGCCAAAACCATCAACATACATTTTATTTCTAAATCGGTCAACAGAGAAGTGCTCGGAATACACGTCATGTTCTGCTAAAAAAACACTTTAGTTTATTCACGCTGGGACGCCATAATGTGGTAAGTCAGCACTCTCCTTTGGTGATAGGAATGTACATCTGTCTACTTGTGGACGGCAGGGCGGACATCAGATATTACGACATAATAATAATAATAATAATAAAAACAACAACAATAATGATAATACCAACAACAACAACACAGCCTTTGGTGTTTTTTGTTTTACAAAGTATGCATGACACTGTTGGTTAAGATATGTATTAAATACACAAAATGTATACTCTAGTGTTGTCCCGATACCAATATGTTGGTACCGGTACTAAAATTATTTCGATACTTTTGTAAATAAAGAGAAAAAAAATGGCATTATTGGCTTTTTTTAACAAAAAATATTAGGGTACATTAAAAATGTTTCTTTTTGCAAGTTTGTCCTTGAATAAAATAGTGAACATACAAGACAACTTGTCTTTTAGTAGTAAGTAAACAAACAAAGGCTCATAATTAGTATGCTGACATCCATTCTATTATTTTGTGGCAGAAAATGAATTATTAATCTACTACTCATACATTTATTCTTCTGTTGTTTGGATGCTTTACATTAGTTTTGGATGGTACCACAAATTTGGGTATCAATCCGAGACCAAGTTGTTACAGGGTCATACATTGGTCATATTCAAAGTCCTCATGTGTCCAATTACATATTTCCTGAGTTTATAAACCTAATATACATTTAAAAAAAACGAAAGGAGATGTTGTGATGCCAAAAAATATTGACAAATAATCATAGGGGAGGGGACCGCTACTTTTCAGAGGTGGTATAGTACCGAAAATTATTCATTAGTATCGGGGTATTATACTAATACCGGTATACCGTACAACCCTAGTATACTCCATGAAAAAACTTTAATGGGCATATGTCCATATACAGTATCTCTCAAAAGTGACTACACCCTTCAACCATTTTTACTCCACTACAATACTAGAAATTAAGCTTGGATATACTTTAGAGTAGTGAGTGTACAGCTGGTATACCAAATGTAACGGCGCCCAGTTATGTTGACATCACAGTTTTGGTTGTGTAGATCACAATACAACATTTTTCTCTACAAGACCCTTGGTTTCCACTTAGAAGACATTATACTTCCATTTAGTGGTGGAGAAAGGGTATGTATAGTACAGGCCAAAAGTTTGGACACACCTTCTCATTTCAATGTGTTTGTTATGATCCGTGGCCCGGATCATGTTTTTTGTTATTTTCTGTTAGTTTTGGACTCCCTTAGTTCCTGTTGTTGTGCACCCTTGAGTTTGTTTAGTTACTTGGCGACTTATTATTTTCACCTGCCTCTGATTGGTGTTCGGGACGCTCACCTGTTCCCCGAGCACTAATCAGAGGCATTATTTAAGCCTGCCTTTTCCGGTCAGTCGGCCTGGCTTCTTTGTTTGCTTCATGCTCCTGTTACGTGAGTATTGCTTATCTTTAGTCTATGCTAAGTAGTAGCCTTAGCTTCAAGTGCGATCGGCACGTTTTTCCGTTTTTGGTACTTGTTTGATTTAAAAAAATAAATCATGTTCCTACCTGCAAGTCCTGTCCGGAGTGGTTGCGTTTGCATCCCGGGGGAGCGAATCCCGCAGTAAGCTGGGACCCCCCTGGCGTAACAGCGTTTTCTTTATTTTCATGACTATTTACATTATAGGTTGTCACTGAAGGCATCAAAACTATGACACCTGTGAAGTGAAAACCATTTCAGGTGACTACCTCTTGAAGCTCATCGAGAGAATGCCAAGAGTGTGCAAAGCCGTAATCAGAGCAAAGGGTGGCTATTTTGAAGAAACTAGAATATTAAACATGTTTTCAGTTATTTCACCTTTTTTTTTATAAAGTACATAACTCCACATGTGTTCATTCATAGTTTTGATGCCTTCAGTGACAATCTACAATGTAAATAGTCATGAAAATAACGAAAACGCAGTGAATGAAAAGGTGTGCCCAAACTTTTGTCCTGTACCGTACATGTTAGAGTCAAGATGGCTGAAAACGCATCCACAAGTTCAGATGGCATTTTGTTTTTATACTCATCTGGTTCCAAAGAGCCCCAGCTCACCAATATAAATACAACAATGCATGCCATACAATAATTCGGGTTTTAGGTGGCTCGAAATAATTCTTTACTTGTCTTCAGCATGAATTGTGAAAGGTTTTTTTCCTTGTGTAATTGTCAAAATACATGTGTAATTTGTTGCGATAAAGCCCATTGTGCATTTTTTGTTTGTTTGCTATATTTATCATATGTTTGGTTTAGTTTTTTTGTTCATATTTTTTCACAAATTTGTCACGACGGGGGGGGGGGGGGGTCGCAGTTTGCTGCAAGGTTTGGTTCCCCGGGATGCAAACGGATCACTCCGGACAGGACTTGCAGGTGGGAACATATTTTAATCTTCTCAAGAAATCTTGGCAGGGCATTAGGTAAACAAACAGCATAAACTATGGTGTGGAACAAACACGAAACTGTGGCATGAAAAAAAACTGCCTAAACTATGGCGTGGAACAAACACGAAACTGTGGCATGAAACAAACAGCCTAAACTATGACGTGAAACAAACACGAAACTGTGGCATGAAACAAACAACATAAACTATGGCGTGGAACAAACACGAAACTGTGGCATGAAACAAACGCAACTTACTTGGCAAGGCATGAGGTAAACACTAAGCATAAACTATGGCATTGCATGACACAAACAATGACGCCAGCCGACTGACTCGCAAAGGCAGGCTTAAACTTTTTAACTTTGTTGCAACAAACACAATCTGCACTTTCTATTGCAATTTTTGGGATGAACTTCTGCAAATTTAGGCATCTCAAAAAAAAGGCCCGCACGATCCTGGCGGTACTGATAAATTATTGTCAATGTTCAAAAACATTTAATTTAAGATGCAAAATAAAGCATATTTTATCATTGTTGAAATCGCGTGCTTTTCTGGGTCAGGGTTACAAAAACACTTAAAACAAATTCATACAATTACCAGCGGATACATTTGTTATTGGAAAAAATAAGCCTTAAAGGCCTACTGAAATGAGATTTTCTTATTTAAACGAGGATAGCAGGTCCATTCTATGTGTCATACATGATCATTTCGCGATATTGCCATATTTTTGCTGAAAGGATTTAGTAGAGAACATCGACGATAAAGTTCACAACTTTTGGTCGCTGATAAAAAAGCCTTGCCTGTACCGGAAGTAGCGTGACGTCACAGGTTGTGGAGCGCCTCACATCTGCACATTGTTTACAATCATGGCCACAAGCAGCGAGAGCGATTCGGACCGAGAAAGCGACAATTTCCCCATTAATTTGAGCGAGGATGAAAGATTCTTGGATGAGGAAAGTGAGAGTGAAAGACTAGAGAGAGGGCAGTGGAAGCGATTCAATTAGGGAAGATGCTGTGAGAGGCGGGTGGGAGCTGATATTCAGCTGGGAATGACTAAAACAGTAAATAAACACAAGACATATATATACTCTATTAGCCACAACACAACCAGGCTTGTATTTAATATGCCACAAATTAATCCCACATAACAAACACCTCCCCACTCCCGTCCATATAACCCACCAATACAAATCAAACACCCGCACAACACACTCAATTTCACAGCCCAAAGTACCGTTACCCTCCGCAAAGTTCATACAGCACATATATTTCCCTAAAGTTACGTACGTGACATGCACATAGCGGCACGCACGTACGGGCAAGCGATCAAATGTTTGGAAGCCGCAGCTGCGTACTCACGGTAGCACGTATCCAACTCAAAGTCCTCCTGGTAAGAGTCTCTGTTGTCCCATCTCCACAAGCATGTGTATCCAACTCAAAGTCCTCCTGGTAAGAGTCTATGTTGTCCCAGTTCTCCACAGGCCAATGTTTAAGCTTGACTGTCATCGTTCGGGAATGTAAACAATGAAACACCGTCTACGACGTAGCCGCTACGTGTTTGTGTTGCTGCAGCCGGCCGCTAATACACCGCTTCCCACCTACAGCTTTCTTCTTTGCTATCTCCATTGTTCATTGAACAAATTGCAAAAGATTCACCAACACAGATGTCCAGAATACTCTGGAATTTTGCGATGAAAACAGACGACTTAATAGCTGGCCACAATGGTGTCCCAAAATGTCCGCTACAATCCGTGACTTCACGCGCAAACGTCATCATACCGAGACGTTTTCAGCAGGATATTTCGCGGGAAATTTAAAATTGCACTTTACTAATCTAACCCGGCCGTATTTGCATGTGTTGCAATGTTAAGATTTCATCATTGATATGTAAACTATCAGACTGCGTGGTTGGTAGTCGTGGGTTTCAGTAGGCCTTCAAACATCGCAACTTTTTGAAAATGCTGCCGCTAAATCACAGGGAAAAAAAGCCAGCAAAATCCTGGACGGACTGAAAATGATCAAGCTTACTTTCATCATCCCATATTTGTATAGTCGTGCTCACAAACTTGCCGCCAGCCATTGAAGTCCCTTGAGCTCACTTTGCTTTGTGCACTTTCACTTTTACGTGTCTCCATCACCAATAATCGTTATAATTGATGTTTCTGTTCTAAGCCACTAATGATGTATTTTAGTATTTATGGTGAGGGGGGCGGGGACAAGCGCGCAAGCTGCTTCCTAATAGACTCTCCCTACCTCTTTATCGGTGTGGCGTTTTCAACGTTTCACATCAGTAAATTAATTCTGACCTGCCACAGTCATTCATCACTGCAAACCACCGCACGGTGCCTCTCTGAGAGCGCATTTCCTTAAGCTGTTGTCATAAAGATGCTTTATTGATCCTTGCCGCTGACGCTTTCATAAGCTCTTTGCATAACATGTGTTTTACTGCAGGGGGGTAATTGATGCCTGGAGACTCCTATCAAATATATGTTCCAAACTTGGAAGCCCCGGGTAATTTGAAGAATTTAAATGACAGCAGGTCACGTTTAGCAATTTACACACACTAAAATGAAAGACAAATGTACTTCCTTTTTCGTGCCTTGAACCGGAAGTATAACCATCCATTGCTCAAAATGATTCTTCATTCGTCACTCCGAACTACATTTGTACATTTTAGAATGTAACTGTTACGGCTCAGACTCCTGCCACCGCCGCTCATCCATCTGTGCGCTCCAGTGAGAGCGGGCGCACCTCCGCACGGCTGCAGGAGATCTGCAATCAGCGCACCTTTCTGGGATGAACGAGCTGCCTTCATAAGCCCGCACAACCTGCCATGCCGGGCCGGAATATAGTCTTCTGTACAGTAAGCGATCATCGGATATTTATGTTCGCTCTCTCTCTCTCCGTGTGCCCCTCCGTGTTTCATTGTTCTTCCTTGTCCTTCCAGCGTCTGTCCTTATTACTGTGTTGGCGAGCTGTGCGTCTCGTCACCTTTTTGTTCCCTTGCTTCCCGGACTGCCCTTTTGGATTCTCGACCTCCTGCTGGGAAACGTATCTTGTCTCTTCTGCCCTGGATCATCTGCCTGCCCCACAGACTTCCGTGTTCCTTCGCTCTCGACAACATTTGGTAACACACACCTCAGCTAATCACACACATAGCCACACACCACATCCACTTTTGGATATAGTTCACACTTCATTTCCTTAGTTTATATTCTATTGTTTGATTATTATATTTATATGGTAAATATATATAATACATCTATAGAGCTACATCGTTCCCTGTTGTCTGTTGCCGTCACCTCCCTCTGCAAACCATAACATTAACCAAAACAATTCATAATTGCTAAACCGTCCCATGTGTAATGTCTGCATGAGTGTTTTCATGCATATTTGTACACGCCATCAAAGTGTACCATTATCAAGCTAATGTCGTTAGCATTAGCAAATATCCTAACACGTTTACGAATGTCTGCGTTAGTATTTTTACAATAGCATTCTTTTTGTACTGTTTCAGTTTTGTAAATTCACTAAAACGTCGACGTGGCGTAATTGAGTCTGTTTAGCCGTTTGGAGAGCAAGCTTCTGCAGCTAGCGGGTTCATGACGATGACTTCTGTTTTGTTTGATCAGCCGTTTTACTGCCCTGTGGCAGACATCGTATGGAAACAATTAATGTATGTAAATAATAATTTACAAAATATTTTGTACTGGTATATATCTACGGCTTATATATGTAAAAAAAAGATTTCTCTAATTTGGTCGGTGTGGCTATAATACTGGTGTGCAGCTCTATAATAAAAGTAAATAACAATTAGAGGAAGTCCCACCCCTATAGTTTACCAAAAATATTGATAATTGAATAATTTGCCTGCCTTCAAGTAATAATAATATTGATAACTGTAATAACATTAATCACAAAAAGTTAAAGTTAAAGTACCAATGATTGTCACACACACACTCGGTGTCGTGAGATTATTCTCTGCATTGGACCCATCACCCCCACCCCCTGTGAGGTGATGGGAGCAGTGAGCAGCAGCGGTGGTCACGCCCGGGAATTGTTTTGGTGATTTAACCCCTAATTCCAACCCTTGATGCTGAGTGCCAAGCAGGGAGGTAATGGGTCCCATTTTTATAGTCTTTGTTATGGACTCACGACCTACCGATCTCAGGGCGAACACTCTAACCACAAGGCCACTGAGCATAAACATAACATAAAGAAGATACGAGAAATAAAGATAAATCCAATAATAATGATACACAAACAATAATCAAGACAAGACTAAATGAAGAAAAGGAAAAATAAAAACGATGCCACACTTAAGTGATCTTTATACCGTCCCTGTCAGAAAAATTGTATGTAAATTATCAAAAAAAATTAGTTCTGAGTTCCAGTGAACAGATGAGAGCTGTCTTTGTTGCACCAAGCAAAGGCTTGGAAAATTCCATTGTGTACGATGGGAGGAGACGGGAGGGGGGTTTTCTATTGTCATCAAAGACCTGCTCAAGCCGAATCCAGGACGAGCCCAATCCCGAGGCACCTTCTTCTTTTGTCTTCAATGTGACCAAAAACAAGAGCTGTTTACATACCCCCCATTCCTGTTGAGACATGTGTTGTTGTGCAAACATTGAATATCTCAATAAAGGAGGAGACGTAAACCTTTTTCGTCAGAGCGTGCTAAGACACTGTAAGAGGTTGCAGGTCGACGGCGTCTCTCCTCAATTGAGTCCACATTTAATTCTGTCTCTGTTTGATTCTTTGCTTCTTGTCTTGTTTAATAGATGTCATCAGTGTTTGAACCTGACAGTCCCATTCTCATATTTTTGAAGAATCATGTTTTTGTATGCTTTCTTAAACTGATCTTTGGTTATGGTTATGATTTGGGTTTATTTCGAACATGCATACAGTCTTACATTGTTTAACTCATCACTCAGCCCATTTTTTATTTCATTTTATATTCTTAAATAAATAAAAAATCCCATCTTTAATCCCATTTTCCTTCTCTCTGACTAAACAGGTCCTGAACATTGCATAGCTATGAGGCATAATTCATCATTTATATTTTCAGAAAGGCCCCCAAAAAATCAAGCTTCGGACCGAAAACGGTCCCGGCCTTACTTTGGACACCCCTGTTTGGGATATAAAAATAACAGAGGCAATGAATTGTCTGACATTTTTTATTAAGTGAAGGCTGACAAAATTCAACACTTGTTGCTTGGAGGAGCCGTTAAGGCCCCGGATGAATTAAATCAGCGAGGTCCACGGGCCATTTGCCTGGGCCCTGAGTGAGATCGATAGATGCACAAGCAGACCACGGAAGAGGGCCAGCTCCCTCGGCGCTTCACCCTCAACCTCCTGTTTAGGTGAGCGAAATGAGCCAAAGGAAGTCGCTGCATTCAAGTCCCACCGGCTCAATCCACCCTAGGTTGACCACAATAATAGAATTTTATGTCAGCCGCAACTTGGAGAGGTCTGATTGATGGAAGTCTTAAATCAGTGCTGCATGGGGTTTTACAAGCCAATGCTGTGGGCTATAGAGCACTCTCTCAGACGGCCCGTGCATTTGCCTCTCTTCTTTTACTGCTTAACGTCATCCTACCTTTCAAAACAAATATATGTGGGACACACCGAACGCCAGCCAAGAACTATCTGCCTGTGTCCTGCCTTAGGGCTATTTTTATTTATCACAGACACCCGAATAATATTTTTTTTATCATTGTGTGCACAGCTGACACCACATTCAACGGCAGGTATTTCTTTACGCCGACAATAGAGACGATCAATACGAAAGAAACCATGCAATATGATTCAGGAAAGACGAAACTGTACTGTTTCTTTTTTTTTGTTTGTTTGTTTTTTTTACTAACTACAGAATGTGCAATGTACTTTACAAACAGTGGTATTGGAACAAGCAGGAATCGTACTTAGTGTTCCTTTGGTGAAGGCTATCGGTAGATCATTCAGTACAATAAAGAAATAGACAGTGATCAATAGCAATGTCTACACAAAGACACACACAGTCCTCCTTTTACGAGGAGCAATGACATATACAGTATATACAAACATACATACATACGCTCATATATACTGTACATACATACAAACAAACACATGTACACACAGACGTATATTCATGCATACATAGACGTACACTATATTGCAAAAAAGTACTTGGCCACCCATCCAAATGATCAGAATCAGGTGTCCTAATCACTTGGCCTGGCCACAGGTGTATAAAATCAAGCACTCAGGCATGGAGACTTTTTCTACGTGGAACTGTCATAGGATGCCACCTGTGCAACAAATCCAGTCGTGAAATGTCCTCGCTCCTAAATATTCCAAAGTCAACTGTCGGCTTTATTATAAGAGAATGAAAGAGATTAGGAACAACAGCAACTCAGCCACTAAGTCAGGGGTGGGCAATTAATTTTTACCGGGGGCTGCATGAGCTACCCGAGCACTGCTGGAGGGCCACATCGACAATATTTCAATTAAATTTTGCTCAATATTATTTTTGATGTATACCGTAAGATAAATAATAATAATAATAATAATAATAATAGTAATACTTCAACATAGTGTCTGTAACAGCATTCCATGACTAATATATATAAATTAACATTAATAATAAATGACAGTAAAATAAGCACACGTATGACTGAGGAGTCATAGTGTAACTTTGTGTGGTGTTTGGTAACTTTGTGTGGTGTTTGAGTTGTCCGACTTTTTGTGTGGCCTTAAACACACCAGTGGTTTAGTGCTATGCGTGTTGGTGACAGATGACAAGTTGGTTTTGGCCTGGTTTGTACGGCAGAAAATGACTAGTTTTTCGAGATATAATTGTTTTACTCATGTTTTTGGTGTGGTTATGTCCGAATATAAACAGTTTTGTTCAATAAAGTGATCGATATAATTCCTGTCCTCGAAGCATCTCGGTAGACGTTACAATAATTGAACGGTGTTCAATTGAACGGTGTTGACGAACACCATTAGGGCCGCTTGTTGTCACTGTCACTCAAAGTTGCATTGCAAAATTCCATAGAATAAATATGTTTATTTTGTTTAGAATTCAGATGGGATTTGATTTGGTGCGCGGCATATACTTGCTGCGCGCAGCGGACGCTTGAGCAGTGCGCAATTGCGCAGGCACGCACCTTAGGTGAGGGGACGTTGCTTTGCAGTTCATGTGTTGTTGAAAACACGCCATTCCTCATCAACTTTTCTCTTTTTGGCGTCTCGGGTGTAAACCGTGCATCACTTGTCGCTGCATGTGCACCTTCACTCGCAGGTTACACACGGACACACGCCCATAAATAATACTTTTCAAAATAAAAGCAGCACAGTTGTATTGCGCGCAGGACATAGATGTTTTTTCAACTTTATTTTGTAATTGCAGTTGTTCACATTCACTCACAATCACGCATACGTCCACACGGAAGTAATACAAATAACGATTTTCAAAACAAAAGCAGCACCGTTGTATTGCACACTCGACATAGATACTTTTTAAAATGTATTTTGTAATTTATAATTGGCCTCACGCGGGCCGGACAGGGACGCACAAAGGGCCGGATGCGGCCCGCGGGCCGCAGAATGCCCAGGTCTGATCTAAACCATACATCACCAAGTCCAATGCAAAGCACGTCGCCACTGGACTCTAGAGCAGTGGAGACGCCTTCTCTGGAGTGATGAATCACGCTTTTCCATCTGGCAATCTGATGGACGAGTCTGGGTTTGGAGGTTGCCAGGAGAACGCTACATTTCCGACTGCATTGTGCCGAGTGTGAAATTTGGTGGAGGAGGAATTATGGTGTGGGGTTGTTTTTCAAGGTTGGGCTTGGCTCCTTAGTTCCAGTGAAAGGAACTTTGAATGCTCCAGGATACCAAAACATGTGCCATGCTCCCAACCTTGTGGGAACAGTTTGGAGCGGGCCCCTTCCTCTTCCAACAAGACTGTGCACCAGTGCACAAGGCAAGGTCCATATAGACATGGATGACAGAGTCTGGTGTGGATGAACTTGACTGGCTTGCACAGAGTCCTGACTTGAACCCAATAGAACACCTTTGGGATGTGTCATTGTGACAGACTCGTGCCGTCTTGTGGGTTCCATGGACCGTCAACTAGAGACATCCTTGAGCAGTTTGACGCTTGTTTTATTTTTGCAAACAAAACCTCAGTCCCGGTCGCTTTTCCGCTCCTCTCCTTCGCTCGCTCGTCGTTCTTCGCTCGCTCGTCGTCGTCTGTCTCTGGCTCTCCTCCTCTCTCGCTCCGCGCCAGCTTCACTTTTGCTTCTTCCAGTCTCTCCCCCGTCTCTCTGTGCTGAATCCCCTTTTCTTCAGCGAGAGGAGATTGGATGATCCGCGCACCTGTACACGATTGCGGCGTCGCTCCCGGCGCGCCCCGCCTCGCCGCTCGCTCGCCGTCCACGCCTCCTTGCCGCCATCTTGGCCGGGCCCCTGCGTGCCCTGCCTCGCTGCTCGCTCGCCGGCCCGCCTCTTTCCGACCGGCTGCGCGTACTCCCCCCCGCCCCCCTTTTTTTTTTTTCTGAGGGAGCGGGAAGTGAGGATGGCCAGGTCCCCATGTGGCCCCGGTCTTCTCCCTTTCTGTGTCTTCTTCCTTTTCCGCCTGTTCTTTTTTCCCCTCTTCATCTTCTTCGTCTTTTTTTTGGTCTTCTATGTCTTTTTCCTTGTCTTCTTGGTCTTTTTCTTTGTCTTTTTGGTCTTTTTCTTTGTCTTTTTGGTCTTTTTCTTTGTCTTTTTGGTCTTTTTCTTTGTCTTTTTGGTCTTTTTCTTTTTCTTAAACTTTATTTTCTTCAACTTCTTCTTTTTCTTCAACTTCTTCACCTTCTTCTTCACCTTCTTCAACTTCTTCAACTTCTTCACCTTCAACTTCTTCTTTTTCTTCAACTTCTTCACCTTCTTCTTCACCTTCAACTTCTTCTTTTTCTTCAACTTCTTCACCTTCTTCTTCACCTTCTTCAACTTCTTCAACTTCTTCACCTTCTTCTTCACCTTCAACTTCTTTTTCTTCAACTTCTTCACCTTCTTCTTCACCTTCTTCAACTTCTTCAACTTCTTCACCTTCTTCTTCACCTTCAACTTCTTCTTTTTCTTCAACTTCTTCACCTTCTTCTTCACCTTCTTCAACTTCTTCAACTTCTTCACCTTTTTCTTCACCTTCAACTTCTTCTTTTTCTTCAACTTCTTCACCTTCTTCTTCACCTTCTTCAACTTCTTCAACTTCTTCACCTTCTTCTTCACCTTCAACTTCTTCTTTTTCTTCAACTTCTTCACCTTCTTCTTCACCTTCTTCAACTTCTTCAACTTCTTCACCTTCTTCTTCACCTTCAACTTCTTCTTTTTCTTCAACTTCTTCACCTTCTTCTTCACCTTCTTCAACTTCTTCAACTTCTTCACCTTCTTCTTCACCTTCAACTTCTTCTTTTTCTTCAACTTCTTCACCTTCTTCTTCACCTTCTTCAACTTCTTCACCTTCTTCACCTTCTTCTTCACCTTCAACTTCTTCTTTTTCTTCAACTTCTTCACCTTCTTCTTCACCTTCTTCAACTTCTTCAACTTCTTCACCTTCTTCTTCACCTTCAACTTCTTCTTTTTCTTCAACTTCTTCACCTTCTTCTTCACCTTCTTCAACTTCTTCAACTTCTTCACCTTCTTCTTCACCTTCAACTTCTTCTTTTTCTTCAACTTCTTCACCTTCTTCTTCACCTTCTTCAACTTCTTCACCTTCTTCACCTTCTTCTTCACCTTCAACTTCTTCTTTTTCTTCAACTTCTTCACCTTCTTCTTCACTTTCTTCAACTTCTTCAACTTCTTCACCTTCTTCTTCACCTTCAACTTCTTCTTTTTCTTCAACTTCTTCACCTTCTTCGTCACCTTCTTCAAGTAGTATAATGGCTTTTTTGCGGATATCCGATATTCCGATATTGTCCAACTCTTAATTACCGATACCGATATCAACTGATACCGATATATACAGTCGTGGTATTAACACATTATTATGCCTAATTTGGACAACCAGGTATGGTGAAGATAAGGTCCTTTTTAAAAAATATATAAAATAAGATAAAATATAACATTTTCTTGAATAAAAAAGAAAGTAAAACAATATAAAAACAGTTACATAGAAACTAGTAATTAATGAAAATGAGTAAAATTAACTGTTAAAGGTTAGTACTGTTAGTGGACCAGCAGCATGCACAATCATGTGTGCTTACGGACTGTATCCCTTGCAGACTGTATTGATATATAATGTAGGAACCAGAATATTAATAACAGAAAGAAACAACCCTTTTGTGTGAATGAGTGTGAATGAGTGTAAACGGGGGAGGGAAGTTTTTTGGGTTGGTGCACTAATTGTAAGTGTTTTTTATGTTGATTTAATAATATAAAAAAAAAATTTAATAAAAAAAAAAAACGATACCGATAATTTCCAATATTACATTTTAAAGCATTTATCGGCCGATAATATCGGACATCTCTAATACAAAGTATTTCAATGGTTGGAATCTGCGCTTATGGATGATATACCAGTTACTATGGTAATCTAATTAGTTACTATGGTCACCCTTCGCGTTCATATTTCACTGTTTGTTGCATATTTTGTTGCGTTTCACTTGATTGTAAAATATGTCGATCGAAAGGGGGTGTGCCATTCATATTTTGTCAATATTCAATGTTTTATCGTTCGTAGAAAAATGTAAACGTTTTTTAAGGCGGTCTGTCATAACGTTTTTAGCATTCAATCAGACATTATTGTGAAGTTTTGTATTAGTGTCCCTAAAAATAGATATACCGGCCCCCAGACACATTTTTTTCTCTAAATGTGGCCCCCGAGTCAAAATAATTGCCCAGGCCTGATCTAGAGACATCCTTGAGCAGTTTGACGTTTGTTTTATTTTTGCAAACAAAACCTCAGTCCCGGTCGCTTTTCAGCTCCTCTTCTTCGCTCGCTCGCCGTCCACGCCTCCTTGCCGCCATCTTGGGCCGGGCCCCGGCGTGCCCTGCCTCGCTGCTCGCTCGCCGGCCCCGCCTCTCCACAGTCATGATCTGTGGCCGGATCGTGTTTGGTTTAGTTATGTTCTGTTAATTTTGGACTGCCTAAGTTCCTGTTTGTGCACCTCCTGAGTTTGTTACCATGGCTACTTATGATTTTCACCTGCCTCTGGTGTTCGGGACGCTCACCTGTTTGTAATCAGAAACATTATTTAAGCCTGCCTTTGCCGGTCACTCGGTCTGGCTTCATTGTTTGCGGTATGCAACAGTCACACAGGTTGATTTCTTGTTTCTAGTTCATGATTCCAGTGCTAAGTTTTGGTCCGTTAGCTTTTCGTGCGAACGGCACGCTTTCCTTTTGCTTGTTTACTGTTTTTGGTTTAAGCTATGATTTATGACAATAAATCATACTCCTACCTTCACGCTTTGTCCGTTCTGCATCCCGGGAGAAGGACCCCGCAGTGAGCTGCGACCCCACACGTGACAGGGATGAATTAGAACGGAGACCGAGACCCAGGCCTTCTCGAACAACATCAGTGTGTGACCTCACCAATGCCTGTAAACACACTCCGCAACCTTGTGGACAGCCTTCTCAGAAGAGTTGAAGCTGTAATAGCTGCAAAAGTTGAACCCTACGGGTTAGGAATGGGATGGCACTTCAAGTTCATATGTGAGTCAAGGCAAGGTGGCCAAATACTTTTGGCAATATAGTGTATATTCATACATACAAATGTACATACAGACGTATATTCATAAATACATACGTGCACTCATGCCTACAATCACAGCTCATCAAACATATAGTATATTCATACATACAAGTGTACACATTCGTAGTCATAACAATACACGCCCACAGCACAAGGCAAACGTTTAACCTATTGTTACCACAACAATGTAAAAGGTATTATAGTCCGGCCCTATTACCCTCATCCACCCTTAATCTGCTTTATTTTGTACTTCAAGTATTTATTGCATTTGAATCAATTGTAATGTTGATAGGAGGTATTTATGTGTATTCATTATCACTAATATTTGTTTTGGTATATTTATTGTTCCATCTGTAGTGCAATAATAGTGATTACGCCACAATTACTATCTACTTCACGAATGTGTTCTTTATAATTTGTTGGTATTATATTTATATATATCATATATAATATGATATATATATATATATATATATATATATATATATATATATATATATATATATATATATATATATATATATATATATATATATATATATATATATATATTATATATATCAATAAAGTCAAAATACAAGTAAGGCAACAAGAGAAGTATCCTACACTTCTCTTTTGTAAAGTAAATCTGAACAGCCGATATGGGCATCTACATCTGCTATATGATTTGCCCGAGAAGCTGGGCAGGACATTATAAAAAAAAAAAAAAAAAAAAAAAAAAAAAAAAAAAAAAAAAAATTATATATATCATATTTGCTGATGTTGAACCTGTTTCCAGTGAGGGTTGGACTGCCCTTTGTCACCGATTCTGTTCTTAACTTTTTTTGGACAGAATTTCTAAGCGCAGTCAGGGTGTTGAAGGGATCCGGTTTTGGTGGCTGCAGGATTAGGTCTCTGCTTTTTGCAGATGATGTGGTCCTGCATCTGTCCAGGATCTTCAGCTCTCACTGGATCGGTTCGCAGCCGAGTGTGAAGTGACTGGGTTGGGAATCAGCAAGTCCGAGTCCGCGGTTCTCGCCCGGGAAAAGGGTGGAGCGCCATCTCCGGGTTGGGGAGGAGATCTCGCCCCAAGTGGAGGAGTTCAAGTACCTCGGAGTCTTGTTCATGACTGAGGGAAGAGTGGATCGTGAGATCGACAGGCGGATCGGTGCGGCGTCTTCAGTAATGCGGACGCTGTATCGATACGTTGTGGTGAAGAAGGAGCTGAGCCGGAAGGCAAAGCTCTCTATTTACCGGTCGATCTATGTTCCCATCCTCACCTATGGTCATGAGTTTTGGGTTTTGACCGAAAGGACAAGATCACGGGTACAAGCGGCCAAAATTAGTTTCCTCCGCCGAGTGGTGGGGCTCTCCTTTAGAGATAGGGTGAGAAGCTCTGTCATCCGAGTAAAGTCACTGCTCCTCCACATCTGATCAGGATGCCACCCTAGGGAGGTGTTTAGAGCACGTCCGACCGGCAGGAGGCCACGGGGAAGACCCAGGACACGTTGGGAAGACTATGTCTCCCGGCTGGCCTGGGAACGCCTCAGGTTCCCCCAGGAGGAGCTGGACGAAGTGGCTGGGGAGAGGGATGCCTGGGCTTCCCTGCTTAGGCTGCTGCCCCCGCGACCCGACCTCGGATAAGTGGAAGAAGATGGATGCATGGATGGAATCATTTATTTATTTTGCTGTCTTGTCCCCACAATTTCTCCTTCTGTCTTCTTTTTTTCTTCTTTCTATCCCCTAAATATACCTATTTAATGCAGTAAAGTCAAATACAAACGGGGCAACAAGAGCAATTGAAGGGGAAAACAAATATTTTGACCAAAGTGTAGCGTTATGAAAGAGTGGAGCAAGTATTGTTCTGAAAGAACTAGGGAAAACAAATCTGAATCAAGCAGGAGGTAAAACATGTCAATCAGGTCTAGAACAAAAAAGCAAAACACAATATATTCCTATTACAGTAGGCAACATGGGATTTACTATTTTAATTGCCGCAAGCAACATATCAATTTAAATGAAGTGCGGCTTGTCCAAACAGTAATTTATTAAAGTGTAATTTAGCTAATTTACCAGTGCTGTCAAACATGTGCTACAGTGATAATTAATATATTCATTTAATAATGTTACGTTTTTAGACATCATTAAAGTGCAGAGGAACAACTCCTTGTATGAATTTTTTTAATAATAAACCACAAACCAAATTAAAATATGCTTTGGCGTACGAACCTTGTCTTGTTTTATTATTCCATTGTGTGCCATTTTGTGCCCGGCAGCACAGCCATTATGGGCGAGTTGATCGCTCGCAAATGCTTGTTAGCTTGTTAGCTTGTGGGTTTTTTTGGCCTTTTTATTGATACACTCGTCTTCTGTCATAATCCGTGGCCCGGATCATGTTTTGTTATTTTCTGCTAGTTTTGGACTCCCTTAGTTCCTGTTGTTGTGCACCCTTGAGTTTGTTTAGTTACCATGGGTACTTATTATTTTCCCCTGCCTCTGATTGGTGTTCGGCACGCTCACCTGTTTCCCGAGCACTAATTAGAGGCATTATTTAAGCCTGCCTTTGCCACAGTCAGTCGGCCTGGCTTCTTTGTTTGCTTTTGCTACAGTTACGTGAGTGGCCTCGGTATAAACCGTTTGCTTGCCTAACAGAATTGCTATTGTGACATCCAGTGGACACATTTAGAACAGCAGTTTTATTTCGTAAAAAAAAAAAAAGCAGATAATTGTATACTTTGCAAACTCCTTACGCGGGCCGGATAAAACCTGGGCCGTACGTTTGACATCCCTGATTTAGAGCATTTCTTTTTTCAGATTTATATTTATTTGATATGTGGTTTGAGAACCAGTGTCCACCAGGGTCCTACCTCCCTGGACCCAATTATTGATGTTTATATTGTTTCTTATAAGAAAAAGTAACTTATATATTACATAACATGTGCAAGAGACACGCCCCACCTCTTTCTTACAACGCCGACAAAAGCCTAGCAGACAGGCCCTGTGAATGGATTTTTATTACAAAAACAACAATGATGGAACAGTCAAACAAAAAAATGAATGCGTTTCCGTTTCACCCGAGCTGAAATTACCATGCAGATGCTGAGTGTCACGGTGTGCTTTACAAGTGCGCAGCCCCAGAATGGGATGACGTCTTTGCAAAAAGAGTCTTTATTGCAGCAAAATTGAAGCGCAGTGGAAACATCAAGACACACAAATGAAAGTATGAACAAAAACAAGAAGGCAGGCTGGCAGGGAAGCACAGCTGGCGGTTTGTGGAAAGTCGTTAAAGCAATGCGCACAACCACATCCAAAGAAACAGAAAATTACGAGGATGCAACCAGATCGAGCAAAAAAAAATTAGCAATGACAACCTGGTCCAAAACACACGTAGCTGGGCTAAGATGGACTGATGCAAAGTGGAAAAGTGTTCTATGGTCTGACAAGTCCACATTTCAAATTGTTTTTGGAAACTGTGGACGTCGTGTCTTCCGGGACAAAGAGGAAAAGAACCATCCGGATTGTTATAGGCACAAAGTTTAAAAGCCAGCATCTGTGATGGTATGGGGGTGTATTAGTGCCCAAGGCATGGGTAACTTACACATCTGTGAAGGCGCCATTAATGCTGAAAGGTATATACAGGTTTTGGAGCAACATATGTTGCCATCCAAGCAGCGTTATCATGGACGCCCCTGCTTATTTCAGCAAGACAATGCCAAGCCACGTGTTTCATCAACATGGCTTCATAGTAAAAGAGTGCAGGTACTAGACTGGCCTGACTGTAGTCCAGACCTGTCTCCCATTGAAAAATGTGTGGTGCATAAAATACCACAACAGAGACTCCAGACTGTTGAAAAACTTCAGGTTAAAGTTAAAGTTAAAGTACCAATGATTGTCACACACACACTAGGTGTAGTGAAATGTGTCCTCTGCATTTGACCCATCCCCTTGTTCACCCCCTGGGAGGTGAGGGGAGCAGTGGGCAGCAGCAGTGGCCACGCCCAGGAATCATTTTTGGTGATTTAACCCCTAATTCCAACCCTTGATGCTGAGTGCCAAGCAGGGAGGTAATGGGCCCCATGTTTGTAGTCTTTGGTATGACTTAAGCTGTACATCAAGCAAGAATGGGAAATAATTCCACCTGAAAAGCTTCAAAAATTGGTCTCCTCAGTTCCCAAACGTTTACAGAGTGTTGTTAAAAGGAAAAGCCATGTAACACAGTGGTAAAAAATGCCCCTGTGCTAACTTTTTTGCAATGTGTTACTGCCATTAAATTCTAAGTAAATGATTATTTGCCAAAAAAAAACAAGTTTCTCAGTTCGAACATTAAATATCTTGTCTTTGCAGTCTATTCAATTGAATATAAGTTGAACAGGATTTGCAAATCATTGTATTCTATTTTTATTTAAAAAAATATGCAACCTGCCAACTTCACTGGTTTTGGGTTTCATATATATATATATATATATATATATATATATATATATATATATATATATATATATATATATATATATATATATATATATATATATATATATATATATATATATATATATATATATATATATAAATGGGAATATTTCTCCTTCAAACTGTGTTGTCTCTATGAGTCCAATCCATATCAATATATTTCGTAAAATGGCAGAATTGTTCACATTTCCAGATGATACTAGACACAAACCTGATATGAGCCTACTCTCGGACTGTGCAATCCATTTGTTTGCCAGCATGTCACCAATATAATGTTTGCAGAATCATTTATTATACAACATGACTTTATTCAGCCTGTGTAATGTCTTTATTGCAAAGTGTGACATCATTATTCTTGCTAATCGACAATAAACTGCAGATACAGTAAATGTCATGAGGCACTGGCTCACTGTGAGGGGCACATTGGAGCTCGCAGGTGTTTGTCAATGCCGTGCTACACAGAGGCAAAGCGGCCGGAGACTTTTAAAATGAGAAGAAAATAAGGAGGTATTTTCCTGGACAAGGATAGACACATGGACTTCGTATACGGTGGCACCTTAAAGTTAAAAAGTTAAAGTGCCAATGATAGTCACACACACACTAGGTGTGGCGAAATTATAATAATAATAATAATAATACTTTTTTTTTTTTTTTCTTACACTTTACAATGAGTAAACAACCTCAAAGTGCTACAGTGTATTAAAAAAAAATAATAAAAAAATAAATGAATATAAGATAATAAAAAATAAAAAAAAATAAAAACTAGAACAGCCAAATAGCTAGAACTAGTATGCATATATCTAAAAAAAAAAGGGTTTTTAAGCCTTTTTTAAAAGCATTCCAGTCTGTGGTGCCCTCAGGTGGTCAGGGAGAGCGTTCCACAGACTGGGAGCGGCGGAGCAGAAAGCCCATTGTTCGTAGCTTTGTCCTCGGAGGTTGGAGGAGGTTAGCCTGTCCGGAGCGGAGGTGTCGAGTAGAGGATTTGGGGGTGAGTAGTTCTTTGAGGTAGAGGGGGGAATTTCCATGGAGGCACTGGTGGGTTAGTAGGGAGACTTTGTATTCAAACCTGAGTGGAACAGGAAGCCAGTGAAGGAATTTGACAATTGGTGTGATATGGTCATATTTCCGCACTCTCATCAGGATCCTAGCAGCACTATTCTGGATGTATTGTAGCTTCTGGATGTTCTTGCTGGGGATCCCGAAAAGAAGTGTGTTGCAATTATTCTCTGCATTTGACCCCCTGGGAGGTGATCAAGGGGGATGGGTCAAATGGGAGCAGTGAGCAGCAGCGGTGGCCGCGCCCGGGAATCAGTTTTTGGTCGTGAGTTCAAACCCCGGCCGAGTCATACCAAAGACTATACAAATGGGACCCATTACCTCCCTGCTTGGCACTCAGCATTAAGGGTTGGAATTGGGGGTTAAATCGCCAAAAATGATTCCCGGGCGCGGCACCGCTGCTGCCCACTGCTCCCCTCACCTCCCAAGGGGTGAACAAGGGGATGGCTCAAATGCAGAGGACTTATTTCACCACACCTAGTGTGTGTGTGACAATCATTGGTACTTTAACCTACTTCCTGTTTCCGGCTTAGGCCACGCCCACTTCCGGGGGTCATAAATCAATCCCCCGCTAGCACCCCTTCATTAGTGGGCCCACTTCCTGGCTTGGGGTCATAAACCCCCCTCACTTCCGGTCATAAAACAATCCCCCACCCCACCTGGTGGCCCCCCTTTTTTGGTGGCCCTAAATCTCTCTCTAATCTATAATCAACGAAAATATGGAAAATATGTTGACTGAGAAGCAACTGGAAGGTAAACGCTGCACATTATTATTACATCACTTCATAAAACTACTGTAGTTGTTAGTACTTTATTCTTTTGTATTGTTTTGACACAATATTTCAGATCCGGGGATGTCGTCGTGGTTTGTGAAGCCCTTTGAGACACGTGTGATTAAGGGCTGTATACATAATATAAAATATTTTAAAAAACTTTGATTGATTGACTCTGATTGATCTATTAGTTTGCATTTCTTTGTAAAATGCATTTTGTAGTGGGAAGGGGATTCGTACAGCCCCATTCCGCACGGCTTACCTGACACATGAAACGTGACGAATTTGGGGCGTGCACTATCCACTGTTCCCACCAGACGGCAGTAGAGTGATTCCCAGAGCCCAAAAAAGTAGAGCGTTTTCTATTCGGGCTCCAGTACTCTGGAATGCCTTCCTGGTAACAGTTAGAGATGCTACCTCAGTAGAAGCATTTAAGTCCGATCTTAAAACTCATTTGTATACTCTAACCTTTAAATAGACCCCCTTTTTAGAACAGTTGATCTGCCATCTCTTTCCTGCTCTGCCCCCTATTCCTTCGTGGAATGGTTATAAGGTGACCACAGATGAAGCGCTAGCTGTTCAAAGTCGGGACCCGGGGTGGACCACTCATCTGTGCATCAGTTGGGGACGTCTCTGCGCCGCTCAAGATGATCCCCTGCTGGTCCCACTATGGACTGGACTCTCACACTATTAACTAGATCCACTCCACGTCCATTGCACCGGTCGCCCAGTGGGTGGGGGGTCTCCACATCTGCGGTCCCCTCCAAGGTTTCTCATTGTATCTCATTGGGTTGAGTTTTTTTTTCTTGCCCTGATGTGGGATCTGAGCCGAGGATGTCGTTGTGGCTTTTGCAGCCCTTTGAGACACTCGTGATTTAGGGCTATATAAATAAAATTTGATTGATGATGAGAGTGTTGGCTATCCTAACATGTGTTTTGTGGTAATTCCAACGTTGTCCACAGCGGCAGTTGGTAGAATGGCGCTTTCTATCATTTTCTGCAGACTGCATTGCAAAACGATTAACCCCACAACCTCCCACACTCTTCCTTTACTATAAAGTTGAATGCAAATAAGAAATATTTCAGAAAACACAACTTGAATTGTTATTTGCCACTTTGTGTTGTTATCATATTAATAAAAACCTGTGTTAACATTGTTTGAAGTATACAAATGTAAAGTTAAAAAAAAGACACAAACTCTAAAGCATGAACCTCAGGTCATTGACACACGCACACACACACACACACACACACACACACACACACACACACACACACACACACACACGCACTTCTATACTTTCCGCCTGCATCTGGCGATATGAGGAAAGACGACTTTTTCACATCAAGATGAGCGTGAGGATGCTGCATGGGTGTTATCAACCCTAAAGATATGAGTTACTGTACTGTGTTAAACCTTTTTTTTTTTTTTATCCAAAAGGTTTACCTGATTTTTAAGGTCAAAGCTTTTGAAAGGTAACCACCACGGACACTTGGGTTTTTTTTTTTTTACCTGTGAAGCCACAGTTGAGCATTGTACTGGAGACACTCTCGCAATACAGTAAGTGGCAAAATTACAACTATTACCTCCAAGAAAGGCAATTGAGAGAACCGAAGAAAGGCAGCCATAAAAAAAAAAAAAAAAAGCACCTGAGGCTGAGCACTGAATCTTGAGAGTATCAAGTAGCATATTAATCTAGTGCTGCAACCTGGATAAGTGGGACCCCCTGGGGCGCCGGCACCCTACATCTCTAATAAAAACACTGCGGTCGATAGAGAGGAGAAATATACAGTTGAATGCAAATCGGTCAAAGGAATGTAAACAACCAAGAAACAAAAAAACAGTCCTGGCAAATCAAACTGTCAAAGGTGAGGGATGTTGCAGAGACTTTTGATATCAAATATACAATCCCAAGTCCAATAAAAGTTGATATGCTTGTAAAAATTAGATACCGAGAGTAAAAATAATAAATGACTGCACCTTAACTTTTGCATCATGTGGAGAAAACGATGCTGGAATTTTACTGCTTTCAATGCGATGGGATGTCTGTATTCTTAGCCCTGTCAAAATACTAGCAATGTTAATCAAATGAATCTTAGGTGTTGTTAATGTTGACTTTCCACAAATGAAAATCATCCATTTTTACATAATTTATATCAACAGTGTTTCGTTTTGCATGGGCAAAAAAACTCAAAAACAAAAAAAAGAAATACATGCACTTATCGCAGACCTGAGCATAATTAAGGCCCGTTAAGCTTTTCAATCTGGCCCGCCGGACATTCCCAAATATTTTTTTTTAGATCTTTAAGATGGAAAGTGTAGCTGCCATTATGATGTGCAGTGATGTTTTCTAATGACCGTAAGTCTTGAACTATACAACATATTTCAATGGTTGGAATCTGCGCTTTTGCATGATATTTTAGTGACTAGTGTTGTCCTGATACCAATATTATTTTAATTACTTTTCGGTACCTTTCGAAACTTTTCTAAATAAAGGGGACCAGAAAAAATGGCATTGTTGGCTTTATTTGAACAAAAAATCTTAGGGTGTGGCGGACCGGTACTTTTCAGAGGCGGTTTGGTACCGAATATGATTCATTAGTATCGCGGTAATATACTAATACCCGTATACCGTACAACCCTACTTGTGACTATGGTAATCTACGTCACAGCAGGTCAGACGAGGCACCAAGCAGTGTGGGTGGGGAGCGTTTCCACAGAGTGTTTCCAGAGCAGCCAGCCTGAAATGTGGGTGTCTGGGACAGACGCGGAAGGAGATTTTTACAGCAAAGTTCTAAAGCTTAGTGGTGTATCAGATTGTAGATGTTTTTGTTTTTTTACCCTTCACGTTCATATTTTGCTGTGTTTGTTGCATTTTTGTTGCATTTGGCTTGATTGTAAAATATGTCGATTGAGAGGGGGTGTGACGTTCATATGTTGTCAATATTCAGGGTTTTATCGTTCATAGAAAAAAATAAAATTCCATTCCGTTTTTAAGGTGGTCTGTCATAACATTTTTAGCATTCAATCAGACATTATTGTGAGGTTTTGTATTAGTTTTCCTAAAAATAGATTATATACCGGCCCTCAGACACATTTTTTTCTCTAAGTTTGGCCCCCGAGTCAAAATAATTGCCCAGGCCTGACTTATCGTGTTTATTAAACACCTTTAACACGTGTAGATCAAAAAGATTCACTATGTCTTTGTTTGTAAACTTAAACTTTATTTAGGTTTTGGGTTCTGTTTCAGCACCCCTGCTTTGTGTTTCTCAGTTTTTCGTGGCTGCTGATTAATGTCACCTGCCTCTGATTAGTGTTCAGGACGCCTACCTGATCCTGGGCACTAATCAGAGAGCTATTTAGTCCCGCCTTTTTGCCTCACTCAGTCTGGTGCTTTTGTTTGATTCTAGGGACGGCGTGGCGCTGTTGGGAGAGTGGCCGTGCCAGCGACCTGAGGGTTCCCGGTTCGATCCCCACCTTCTACCAACCTCGTCCGTTGTGTCCTTGAGCAAGACACTTCACCTTTGCTCCTGATGGGCCTTGCATGGCAGCTCCCGCCATCAGTGTGTGAATGGGTGAATGTGGAAATAGTTGAGTACCTTGAAGGTAGAAAAGCGCTACACAAGTTATACCATTTACCATTCTATGAAAGGAGTTACGACGTCTGCATATTCTATTCCTGAGCTAAGCTTCGCCCTGTTCATGTGCTGAGCTTTTCTTGTTGGCTACTCCGTTAGCTTCCCGTGCTATAGGCACGTTTGTTTTGTTTATATTGTATTTTGCATGTTTCTCAAAGAATAAATTATTCGTCTTACCTGCAAAATGCCTCCTGTCGTGCCGCCGCATCCTGGAAAGACGACGTACGTAACAGTCTTCTTGTTTTTCTACTTTTTCCAGTTTATTTTAGTCACACAAGGTTTTGGTATGAGATAATTTACCTTGCAATGTTTCGATGCAGCACAGTGGTACGGGGGTTAGTGCACGTGACTCACAATACGAAAATCCTGGGGTTCGAGCCCCGCTCGGGGTCTATCTGTGTGGAGTTTGCATGCAAAAACTGAAATCTAAGTAAGATTAAATATCTCAAATAAGGGTGATATTTGCTTATTTTCCATCCGACAAGATAATTCTTTTCACTAAGCAGATTTTATGTTAGAGTGTTTTACTTGTTTTAAGTGTTTTGGTCCTAAATGATCTCAGTAAGATATTACAGCTTCTTGCTGAGATTCTATGACTTATATTGAGTAAAACAAGCATGAAACTAGAATATAAAATGTTGCAAACCTGTGTCACCAACATTCACACGTATAAAACTGCTTTTTCAAAGTAATAATTTCATATTTCAAGCATGAAATTAAAAAAAAAAAACATGACTTTGACACAATTGTGTCTCATAATGAAACTGACAGTTAATATTTAAACATTTAACATGTGACATTTCAAAACAATTTTGAACAGAAATAGTTCTTGCCCATTCAGATAAATTCTTCAAAATTCCAATAAAAAAAAAATTGGCCGGGGGCCGGGCTGTAAATATATATATATATATATATATATATATATATATATATATATATATATATATATATATATATATATATATATATATATATATATATATATATACATACTATATTCCTTGCTCACTAATTGACTGAAAGAGCACGCACTTGGCGCGATGATGTCATGTTATCGATGGGAAAATGCATTTTTAGACCATATGATTTGCCTGAGCATTGCCTTTTTGCCTTTCCACTAAGAAAAATAAACTAGTTTTTAGTGTAAGTTTGCTGGTTTCAAGAAATGCAATGCCGAGCGCATATCATTATGTCAAGATAATGGCACTAGCATTTACTTAATTTAAGAATATTTTTCAACATATTGAGCAGAAAGGTCTCATATTTGTTTTTGCTATCAAGAAAAGTGCACTTGTTATTAGTGAGAATATACTTATTGTAAGGTATTTTGGGGTTCATTGAGGTTAGCTAATTGTACTTGTTTTGGAAAGTCTTGCCAACTTTTCTTGTTCTATTGGCGGATCATTTTGCTTAGTTCAAGTAAAATACCCCTCATTTTTCCTTGTTTTTGAACACTGACTTTTTGCAGTGTGCTTGGGTTCCCCCTGGGTACTACGGCTTCCTCCCACCTCCAAAGACATGCACCTGGGGATAGGTTGATTGGCAACACTAAATTGGCCCTAGTGTGTGAATGTGAGTGTGAATGTTGTCTGTCTGTGTTGGCCCTATGATGCGGTGGCGACTTGTCCAGGGTGTACCCCGCCTACCGCCCGAATGCAGCTGAGATAGGCTCCAGCACCCCCCGCGACTCCAAAAAGGGACAAGCGGTAGAAAATGGATGGATGGATGTTTCAACTGTTGTCTGCAGTAAGGGTCACCTGACCATTGTGGCCTGTCGACTATTAGTTGTTCTCTAATGCGTGGCCAACCAGGTTTTCGGATCGGGTTGGTAATGGGGGACCCATTATCAGCTAAAATGAGTGATTTCTTCAAGGAATACTTGGAAACCAAGGCAACGCAGCAACACTGCAAGACAGAGCTGACAAAGTATGAGATGGAAAAAATACATTCTAGGAAAAAATACTAACAACTAGTGAATACATCTGTCCATGCTGCTAATTAATTGTACTTGATAAAACATATTTAGTCAAGATTTGTATATGTATAAATTAGCAGGACTTTTCTATTCGGAAAACAATCATTATTCAAATTGCAATTCTTAACTTAACCCTTGTGTGGTGTTCGGGTCTGTGGGACCCGTTTTCATTTTTTTATTAAAAGAAAAATTATACAAATAATTAATTTTTCAAACTGAGACTCAATGACTTTGGCTCATTTTCTGGGAAGAACATATATCAGAATACATATTTAATGACCACACACCATACACCCCCCCTACACATTTCTATTACATATAAGATGTCCGGGTCCACTGGACCCGGGTCTAATAGAAATGTGGAAATTGATGTGTTGTGTACCACACACACACACACACACACACACACACACACACACACACACACACACACACACACACACACACACACACACACACACACACACACACACACACACACACACACACACACAGCAGGCCTAGACAGGAGTAGGACAGAGTGTAGGTACACAGAACATCAGAGGGTCAAATGTGCGAGAAAATGAGAGCAGACAGTGTTGACAAACAATGTTGCAACCTTGTGTGGGACCGCAGGTGCAGAAACACAAAAGAATAATCCCTGTGGGATGCAGAAACTGGCAGATACATTTTCCGTGCAACGTTCATATTGTTGTTACTCAGCCAGCGTTTGTGGGTCTGATGGACCCGTTGCATTTTGTGGCTTTTAATGCCTCACAATCAAACACTTTTATGTTAAAATACTGAACAGATGTTTATTGGGATAAGGTAAAACATCTGTTCAGTATTTTAACATAAAAGTGTTTGATTGTGAGGCATTCAGACCCAGGGGCGCCGAAAAGGGGGGGGGTAAAGGAGACGGATTCTAGGGGCCCATGATGGAGGGGGGCCCAGAGAGGCCCCTAATGATGATGAAATTATAATACAGGGGGCCCTGTAAAGATTATTTTCATGGGGCCCAAAATTCCTAGCGGCGCCCCTGTTCAGACCCACAAACGCTGGCTGAGTAACAACAATATGAACATTACACAAGGGTTAAAGAATTTTTAGACAACCATGGTCTTCTATCACAACACAATAACCGCTGCCATTAAAGTTGTGAATGACATTATTGGAGCATTGGACTGCAAAAAAATATTGTGCAGCTCTATTTATTGACCTGTCAAAGGCGTTTGACACGTTCAACCATACGATTTTAACAGATAGATTGCACAGGATTGGCGTATCTCAGCATGCTCTAAACTGGTTTTCTGATTACCTTTCTGATAGAACACATTGTGTCCAGTTTGCTGGGTCTTCTTCATCATTCCTCCCTGTGTTAAAGGGCGTACCACAGGGTTCAATATTAGGACCGCTGTTGTTCTCCATTCCCGTGAACAATCTTTGTGATAAAATATCAGATGCCGCGTTCCATTTCTATGCAGATGATGCGGTCTTATATTGTTCATCCCCCTCTGCAGTGAAAACCCTTGAACTCTTGCAGTTTGCTTTTGATGTTGTTCAGTCCCAGCTGACACAACCTAGGCTAGTGCTAAATGTAGACAAATCTAAGGTGATGTTATTCTCAAATGGCAAACAGCTGCCATTGAACATCCCTAAAATATTGACTACTCATGGGGTCGAGCTTGAGTTGGTCACAACATATAAGTACTTAGGAATTATTATTGATGAGAGATTGTCTTTTAAAGCACACATAGCAAAGCTTGTCTCTAAGCTTAAAATTAAATTGGGTTTCTTTTTCAGAAATAAGTCTTGGTTTTTCACTAAAAGTTAGGAAACATCTAAACTCATCCACCTTTATTCCTTTACTTGATTATAGAGACTTGCTTTTTATGAATGCATCTGGCACTTAATTGAAAAAACTAGACACTGTATATCACTGTTCCTTACGTTTTATTACTGCTAATAGAAACTTGTCCACCACTGCACTTTGTATGCAAAGGCAAACTGTCCATTTTTAACTGCCCGAAGACTTTCTCGATGGATATTATTTATATATAAATGTCTTCTTGGACTTGTCCCCACCTATCTGTGTTCCTTTGTGTGTCGAGACTCCTGTCATTACAGCCTACACTCACAGGACGTCTTCCACATGTTGGTTCCTAGAGCCAACACAGAACTTGGTCAAAAAGCCTTCAGTTATGCTGCTCCCTGGTCATGGAATGACAGCCAGAAAGATGTGAGGCTACCAGAATAAATCACTTTGGGGGAGTTTAAGTCCATTTTAAAAGGTCAAGAAACCAGTTCTCTTGGGCAATGTACTTGCTTTTAAATTGAATTATACACTTAATCGTTTTAAATTATTTTTGACCAGTTGTGGTATGACTGCTGTTGTTCTTTTGTATTGTCTTGTTAGGGACCGAATGTCCCTTTGGGACAGAGGACCCTATTGTATTTCTAGTGTTTTATTATTATTATTCTTTATTATTATTATTATACCGCCGCCTCTTTGAGCTGTAATTTGACCCCCTTAACATGTTTCAAAACTCACCTAATTGGACACACACATCAGGACTGGCGAACATTGCGATCTAAACAAAAAACCAAACCCCAAAACTCAAAATTGCGCTCTAGCGCCCCCTAGGAAGAAAACACAGAGAAAACTGCCTGCAACTTCCAGTAGAAATGTCATAGAGACATGAAACAAAAACCTCTATGTAGGTCTCACTTAGACCTAGATTTCATACACTGACATCCCCCTTCAAAAATCAACAGGAAATTTGCAATATCCCCTTCAAAACAAAAGTTTAGTGAAAACAGTCACCTTTGCCTCTTTGAGCTGTAATATGACCCCCTTAACATGCTTCAAAACTCACCAAATTGGTCACACACATCAGGACCTGGCGAAAACCAAACCCCAAAACTCAAAATTGCGCTCTAGCGCCCCCTTGGAAGAAAACACAGACAAAACTGCTTATTATTATTACACAGACAAAACTGCCTGTAATTTCCAGTAGGAATGTCGTAGAGACATGAAACAAAAACCTCTATGTAGGTCTAGACTCCTGGATACAGAGAAGGTAGGTAATGTGCAGGTAAAGATATGTTGAATGGGTAAAGGCAGAAAGCACCAGCGTGACCACACTATGCAGAGAAGGTAGGTAATGTGCAGGTAAAGATATGTTGAATGGGTAAAGGCAGGAAGCACTAGTGTGACCCCAGGATGCAGAGAAGATAGGTAATGAGCAGGTAAAGATATGTTAAATGGGTGAAAGCAGGAAACATCAGTGTGAATAATCGGTCCCGGCCATCGCTGCTTACAGCTTTAATTGTAATTGTTATTGTAACTTTGTGTGTGACGCCCACTTTGTCAGGTCGCTCTTGAAAAATAGATTTTAATCTCAATGATTCTTTACCTGGTTAAATAAAGGAAATTGAATTGAATAATTTAAGCTTCCTTGGGATTTTGCAGAATCTTTAAACAATAATTTCTATGAGGGGAAAACCAAAAATATCTTACCTTATAATCCAATATTGAATTCACAATCGAATATAGAAACTGTTTAAGATGAGAAAATGTACCACTCTAAAATATAAACAAGGTCAAGTTTGTTTGGATGGCCGAAACAACTTTAGACAAAACATGTCAAGCACTTTGTCAGGAACTCGCGTGGCTGCGGTATTAGTGACCCCAAGATGCAGGAACCAGGAGAGTGATGATGTCATCGTGAGAGGAGACGATGACGACGGGGATGGCAGCGGCGTGAGCTTCCCAGCACCACTGCCGGTAGTAGCCCCCCCTTCACGAGGCGGCTGCCAGACGCCAACCACCATTGGGAGAAGGAGCTCCTGGTTGGCAGGGGACTCCCGCGCCAAGTCCCAACAGGAGGCCAGGAAGGACATTGCGGTGGGCTCCGATGGAGCCTTTGCTGGACTGGCAGGAAGAGCGGGAGCCGGGCGGGAGACCGGAGGTCGACGCGGTGCAGGAACCGGTGGTCGACGTGGTGCAGGAACCGGTGGTCGACGCGGTGCAAGAACCGGTGGTCAACGCGGTATAGGAACCTGTGGTCGCCGTGGAGCCGGTACAGGAGGTCGCACAGCCGGAGACGGAGAACATGGCGGCGGTGGCCGAGACTGGCGGAGAGCCGTAACCGGCGGCCAAGTTGAGGGGAGCGCAGTAGACGATGGCCAAGCAGGGCGGGGGATCCAAAACCGGCAGCCGAGTCGAAAGGAAGAAGGTCTGAGCCTGCTGTGGGCTGGGACCACACAAACCTGGCTTTCAAGTCTTCCAAGAATTGTGTGGTTCAGAACGTCGGTTGCACGTCGCCGACAGGGGTTTCTGCGAGGTCACAGTCTGGCTCGAGGATTACTTCATGTTTTGGACATTACATGCACAACTGCTTCCTTCTCTGTTTGAGTGTATTACAATCCTCTTAACCTGATCTTCACTCTCCTGGTTCCTGCATCTTGGGGTCACTGCGAGTTCCTGACACACTTGTTGCATCTCTTCTTTCTGGAGGTCTCATACAACATGTTGCTTAAAGACAGGGGTCTCAAACTCAACTTAGTAAAGTCTGCTAATGCTGAGCTGCATCTATTATTTACTCCAAAAAAACAACACTTTAACTGAGTGACTAATTTGTGCCCCTAAAAGTGGTCACAAACCAGAGTTATTACACAGGAACTTTTTGAGTTGCCCAAGAGATGGTCAGTGGCACTTCAGCTTATTTAAAGCAAGCATCTCTTTATTTGGGTAAGCAGTAGCCGAAAGGGAACTTCTAATGAGCTTATAAACCGATTGGAAACGACTTGAAGTAATTACTCAACATAACAGTCTCACTCACCGTGTCATAAAAGAAATACAGCTGAAACCTTCACGCAGCAACCCAACACTAGAAAACACACACACAGGGCAACTACAAGTGGAGGATGATGAACAAAAACTGCATGATCTCTAAACACAAGTGTTTACAAAAAGGTGTTGCATGTAAAACGTCGTTAAATTTGCGTGTTTCGAGGTAACATACAGCAGTCTTGGTTTAGTATTTCCCTTGGTAGTAATACAGTAGTTAGTTACCCTCCATGTCACATGGACAACATGGAACTTAAGTGCGTCAATAAAGCACTTTCCTACTAAAATACAGAAATGTCCAAACTTCTGCAAACAAGGGCCACGTACTAAACAATGAAATCATGTGGGGGGGGCCACTTTGATACATTTTGTGTAGGTGGTGTTCATCAATGGTCTATTTTAGGTCCTATAGGTTGTGTTCCGTCTAGTGACTTTTGAACGGGAGTAAATATAGTGACGGGCCACCATACTTGCCAACCCTCCCGTTTTTAGCGGGAGACTCCCGGTATTCAGCGCCTCTCCCGATAACCTCCCGGCAGAAATTTTCTCCCGACAAACTCCCGGTATTCAGCCGGAGCTAGAGGCCACGCCCCCTCCAGCTCAATACGGACCTGAGCGGGGACAGCCTGTTCTCACGTCCGCTTTCCCACAATATAAACAGCTTGCCTGCCCAATGACATCATAACATCTACGGCTTTTAGAGAGTAGAGTGCACAACTGCGCACACAATAAGGAGACGAAGCAGAAGAACGAGGAAGTTACAGACATGGCGATGCCGTCGACGAGCAAGATGAAGAAATACGCTTGCAAGTTCCAAAACGAATGGAAACAAGAATTTCAGTTCATCCAGGACAGTTCGAAGGGGAAGGGGTATGTATGTTGCCTGTACAATTTGTAGAACAGACTTCTCCTTTGAACACGGTGGCCGAAATGATATACTCAGACGTGAACGGAGTAGTTAAACAGGACAATGCTGCCATCTACTGGATAGCCTCCGGAACACATATTCAAGTATTTATTTTATTTATATGTATAATAAAAAAAAATAAAATAAAAAATAAAAATATATATATATATATATATATATATACCTGTATATATATATATATATATATAGCAGTGGAGGCTGGTGACTTCCAGAATTGAGGAGGCCATTTTTTTCCGCTTGCTCACTTCACTCGCGATGGAATGTTCCCTGTTCTCTTATCTGTCTTTGTGCTGGCCAAAGGCATACTATTTGGAGTGTAAGCTACAGTCAGAAAGTTCTTGCTGATGCAATTCATTGTGCAGAGCTTAGCCTTGTGCCTTCCTGAAGAAATTACATTGCTGTAAGTCTATGAGCCTGCCTGATAATTAAGCTGAGAAATGACATTTGGATGTTATATAAACGCCAAGTGAACATGTGTAAAAGGCAGGAATTTTAATTATGTAGTTAAAAACAATTTTGTTTAGCTTACATTTTTCATTCTTCTACAGCTTCAACATGTAATCACCAATTTAATCAAGTTTAGCATATAAAAAAGATAAGATAACACTTTCTTTATCATATGTAGTTTTATTCAATATATTTAATATAAAATATGTAAAAATATGGTTCCAGTTGGCTTTATCTGCTGAGAAACACAGACAAAATGGAGTGTTATTACTACTGAGAACTAGTGGTGTAACACTGGTAGAGACATCTAATTAGTTCAACTCACATCTGGTTTAGCTGAGGGGCGGCATGCTCTCTCCTGGACTCCACTCCACCTCTATGGAGGAGCCTCCACTGGTTAACGCATATCTATCTCCAGCCCAAGATCTCAAATTGCGCCAGAATCTCGCCGATTTCCGAGGTCGTTTTAAGCAAAAGTATTTGGCTATATGAGCTATAAACTTCACGGATGATAGCCAGGGGTGTTCTCTAAATTTCCTGAAAAGCACAAGTTGATAGGACACTCGTAGCCACTATGGCGAGTGTTTGTTTGACTGAAGTGGCTGGCGAATTCTCAAAATGGCTTCTGTGTTGATTAGGAAAGGAAAGGATTGATTCCAAATGAACCAGTAGCATGTGATTGGACGAACAAAATGTCAATCTTTCAGCCCTGGACACAATGCATGGTGAGGCCAGGCCTCCGTTGCCCACCCATTTTCAGTGATCTGGCCAATCACATATTGGCATGAAAAAGCATGCATTACATTGACTTCTATGAGAAGCTAATTTCCTAGGGGAGGCCTGGCCTCCCTTAATACAAACTGATAAGGAAATCTGGCCTGTTGCTTTACAATTGCAATATTGGGTTTTAGCCATGGGAACATTTAGATTTATGAACAAAACTAAAATAATATGAATATAAAAAATAAAAAATATGTTTTTTGTTAAAATAAATAAATAAAATAAATATATTTATTGTTTTTTTTAAATCTCTCTCTTCTCTCAAATTATTGGGGAGGCCAGGCCTCCTCCACCTCTATGGAGGAGCCTCCACTGATATATAGCTAGAACTCACTGCCCCAACCATGCCCCCCCCCCCCCCCCACCTCCCGATATCGGAGGTCTCAAGGTTGGCAAGTATGCGGGCCACCAAACCAATAATGGCTACTGTGTACGCAAACAGAGTGCAAACTGAGTACGCAAGGGGCCTGGAGCCTACCATTATAAGCAGATACAATTGGATTGGATTCGATTCCTGGGGTAACGATTCGATTTAGAATCGATTCTTGATTCAAAACGATTCTCAATTAAAAATCAATACTTTTTTAAAATAACGTTGGGTACCAGTTTCTCCATAAAATATATAAACAGCTCTGGTGAATTTCTACAATACTTAAAGGCCTACTGAAATGAATTTTTTAAATTTAAACGGGGATAGCAGATCCATTCTATGTGTCATACTTGATCATTTCGCGATATTGCCATATTTTTGCTGAAAAGATTTAGTATAGAACAACGACGATAAAGTTTGCAACTTTTGGTCTCTGATAAAAAAAGCCTTGCCCCTACCGGAAGTAGCGTGACGTAGTCAGTTGTTCACTTCCTCATATTTTCCTATTGTTTTCAACGCAGCTAGAGCGATCCGGACAAAGAAAGCGACGATTACCCCATTAATTTGAGCGAGGATGAAAGATTTGTGTATGAGGAACGTTAGAGTGACGGACTAGAATGCAGTGAAAGACATATCTTTTTTCGCTCTGACCATAACTTAGGTACAAGCTGGCTCATTGGATTCCACACTCTCTCCTTTTTCTATTGTGGATCACGGATTTGTATTTCAAACCACCTCGGATACTATATCCTCTTGAAAATGAGAGTCGAGAACGCGAAATGGACATTCACAGTGACTTTTATCTCCACGACAATACATCGGCGAAGCTCTTTAGCTACTGAGCTAACGTGTTAGCATCTGGCTCAAATGCAGATAGAAACCAAATAAATAAATCCCTGACTGGAAGGATAGACAGAAGATCAACAATACTATTAAACCATGGACATGTAAATACACGGTTAATAATTCTCAGCCTGGCAAAGCTTAACAATGCTGTTGCTAACGACGCTGAAGCTATTTTAACAACTTAGCAACCGGACCTCACAGAGCTATGATAAAACATTTGCGCTCCACCTACGCCAGCCAGCCCTCATATGCTCATCAACACCCGTGCTAACCTGCGTTCCAGCGATCGACGGCGCGACGAAGGACTTCACCCGATCACAGAAGCGGTTGGCGGTTAGCATCGGCTGGCGCGTCTGCTATCCAAGTAATTCCTCCTTATTGTGTTGCTACAGCCAGCCGCTAATACACCGATCCCACCTACAACTTTCTTCTTTGCAATCTCCATTGTTCATTAAACAAATTGCAAAAGATTCACCAACACAGATGTCCAGAATACTGTGGAATTATGAAATGAAAACAGAGCTTTTTGTATTGGCCTCAATGGGGGAGCCATACCTCTGTTCTACTGGCTACATCACGCGCATACGTCATATCCAAAGGAGTTTTCAACCGGAAGTTTAGCGGGAAATTTAAAATTGCACTTTGTAAGTTAACCCGGCCGTATTGGCATGTGTTGCAATGTTAAGATTTCATCATTGATATATAAACTATCAGACTGTGTGGTCGGTAGTAGTGGCTTTCAGTAGGCCTTAAAAAAAAACTGATTTTGTTTAATAAAATCACTTAATTTTCATTTTTTCATCTGATTCGGAATCATTACTATCACAAATAATTAAATTTGTTTTATTTTACACCCCTATTAAACATACTTGTTAAATAAAACCTGTGCCTTGCTTTTAATAAATATTTAGGCCTACTACGCTACAGTAATTTAACGTTGGTCATTATGGTGGTACTTGGAGAGCCAGGCATTTTCTGAGGTGGCACTTAGTGAAAAAAGTTTGAGAACCATTGCTCTGAAGTAAAAGTACTCTTACTTAAATAGAAATTTTGGCTACTCTACCCTTGTCTGATGGTATGCAACCTTCCCATTTAATAGTATTGTTGCTACAATTACATTAAAAAAAAAAAGTAGTAACGTTCTTTTGAAATGAAGTTAATAACATGTCTAAATATATAAAGTGTGAATTAGGAACATTTTAAATAATTGTATTTAGTTATTATCTACAATAATTTAAAATATAGTTATGCAAAACCCAAAATCAGTGAAGTGGGCATGTTGTGTAAATGGTAAATAAAAACAGAATACAATGATTTGCAAATCCTTTTTAACGTATAAACATATATATAGACTGCAAGGACAAGATACTTAACGTTCAAACTGGAACATGTTATTTTTTGCAAATGTTAGCTCATTTGGAATTTGATACCTGCAACAGGTTTCAAAAAAGCTGGCACAAGTGGCAAAAATGTTGAGGAATGCTCATCAAACACTTATTTGGAACATCCCACATGTGAACGGGCTAATTGGGAACAGGTGGGTGCCATGATTGGGTATAAAAGCAGTTTCCATGAAATGCTCAGTCAGTCACAAACAAGGATGGGGCACCACTTTGTGAAAAAAAGCGTGAGCAAATTGTCGAACAGTTTGAGAACAACATTTCTCAACGAGCTATTGCAAGGAATTTAGGGATTTCACCATCTACAGTCCGTAATATCATCAAAAGGTTCAGAGAATCTGAAGAAATCACTGCACATAAGCGTAATAAACACTGACTGCCCGTGACCTTCGATCCCTCAGGCGGTACTGCATCAAAAACTGACATCAGTGTGTAAAGGATATCACCACATGGGCTCGGGAACACTTCAGAAAACCACTGCCAGTAACTACAGTTGGTCACTACATCTGTAAGTGCAAGTTAAAACTCTACTATGCAAAGTGAAAGCCATTTATCAACAACACCCAGAAACGTCGCCAGCTTCGCTGGGCCTGAGTTCATTATAAAATGGACTGATGCAAAGTGTAAAAGTGTTCTGTGGTCTGACGAGTCCACATTTCAAATTGTTTTTGGAAACTGTGGACGTCATGTCCTCCGGAACACAGAGGAAAAGAACCATCGGAACTGTTATAGGCGCAAAGTTCAAAAGCCAGCATCTGTGATGGTATGGGTGTGTATTAGTGCCCAAGGCATGGGTAACTTACACATATGTGAAGGCACCATTAATGCTGAAAGGGACATACAGGTTTTGGAGCAACATATGTTGCCATCCAAGCAACGTTATCATGGACGCCCCTGCTTATGTCAGTAAGACAATGCAAAGCCATGTGTTACAACAGCGTGGCTTCATAGTAAAAGAGTGCGGGTACTAGACTGGCCTGCCTGTAGTCCAAACCTGTCTCCCATATGAAGCCTAAAATACCACAACGGAGACCCCGGACTGTTGAACAAATTAAGCTGTACATCAAGCAAGAATGGGAAAGAATTCCACCTGAAAAGCTTCAAAAATTGGTCTCCTTAGTTCCCAAAGGTTTACGGAGTGTTGTTAAAAGGAAAGGCCATGTAACACAGTGGTAAAAAATGCCCTTCTGCAAACTTTTTTGCTATTAAATTCTAAGTTAATGATTATTTGCAAAAATTAAATATTGTGTCTTTGCAGTCTATTCAATTGAATATAAATTGAAAAGGATTTGCAAATCATTGTATTCTGTTTTTATTTACGAATTACACAATTTCACAGGTTTCGTAGCCAGGAAGGGTTTGGTTCCCCTGTCCACTTTGACAAAAGAAAAAAAAAAACATCTACAAGGTTAAAACCTCTGTCAGAGTTGCTCATCCTTTGCGACTGTGTCAGATCAGCGTGACAGAACGCTAACAGTACCGAGCACCAAGAGGTTAACCTCTGACTTATGACGCGTGCGAATAGAAGAATTACGCTTTCCATGTACACACACTACGACTCACTCTAGTGGGGGAAAAAAAAAAAACATCAAATGGGAGAAAAAGGCAGACTGTCATTATTTCACCTCGTCAACACAACCTGAATTTGGACTGGCATGCACACACAAAGCACCTTAGGGGTGTGTGTGTGTGTGCAGGTCTGTCTCGAAACTACCTCGTTCCCCCAGACCCCTGCTTCTCTCTAATTGAGGCGCAAGCGAATACAATTATGGTGAGAATCATCTCGGCCTGATGTGAGGATGGATTAACGGGATTAAGAAGATAATCTGTTGACCCTTCGGCCCCGGCGCAGTATGAGGCTGGGAAGGCAATTTGAAGCAGGGAGAAGAAGCGATAGAGGGTTTGGAGCAATGGGGGTCTTTAATGAGTGAGCTGATGAACGTCTGTGACCAACCAGAGGCTCGGCTGGCGTGCCTTGCGGGGATTACTTCCTGTGAGACTCCTCTCCACAATCTCACAGAAGCACTCACCTCATCAGCTGCCCACACAGTCTCCACTGCCTTTGTAAAGGTCACTGCCTCCTAATGTCCAGACACTTTTTTATTACTTCATCAACCATATCATTCAGCAAATTAAGCCCAGGGAGTAAGGAGGACATTTTCATTCCTAGAGAAGACTTTCGTGGTTACCTCATTACACACCTGTAGAGGGAAATGTATTTTGACACGTTTCACCGCATTTTATGATGCTGCGGTATGACAAGAAAAAATGTCAGTGGAATAACTTTAGTTTGATTTTAATGTCACGGGGTGAGCTCGTTGCCGTTGCCGGAGTGACCCCAGGATGCATAGACAAGGGGTAGGCGTGCGGGCAAAATAATAATCTTATCATGAAAAATACGGTGGAATAAATAAAAGTCCACGGCATTGTTAAAGTAAAGTTAAAGTTAAAGGCCTACTGAAATGATTTTTTTTTTATTTAAACGGGAATAGCAGATGCATTCTATGTGTCATACTTGATCATTTCGCGATATTGCCATATTTTTGCTGAAAGGATTTAGTAGAGAAAATCGACGATAAAGTTCGCAACTTTTGCTCGCTGATAAAAAAAGCCTTGCCTGTACCGGAAGTAGCGTGACGTCACAGGAGCTAGTATTCCTCACAATTCCCCGTTGTTTACAATGGAGCGAGAGATTCGGCGTGACAAAGCGACGATTACCCCATTAATTTGAGCGAGGATGAAAGATTCGTAGATGAGGAACGTGAGAGTGAAGGACTAGAGAGGCAGTGATGGACGTATCTTTTTTCGCTCTGACCGTAACTTAGGTACAAGCTGGCTCATTGGATTCCACACTCTCTCCTTTTTCTATTGTGGATCACGGATTTGTATTTTAAACCACCTCGGATACTATATCCTCTTGAAAATGAGAGTCGAGCACGCGAAATGGACATTTAAAGTGACTTTTATCTCCACGACAATACATCGGTGACAAACTTAGCTACTGAGCTAACGTGATAGCATCGTTCTCAAATGAAGATAGAAACAAAAGAAATAAACCCCTGACTGGAAGGATAGACAGAAGATCAACAATACTATTAAACCATGGACATGTAACTACACGGTTAAAAATTCTCAGCCTGGTAAGGCTTAACAATGCTGTTGCTAACGACGCTAAGGCTAATTTAGCAACTTAGCAACCGGACCTCACAGAACTATGATAAAAACATTAGCGCTCCACCTACACCAGCCAGCCCTCATCTTCCCATCAACAGCCGTGCTCACCTGCGTTCCAGCGATCGACGGCGCGACGAAGGACTTCATCCGTGGGTTTGGCGGCAAGCATCGGCTAGGCGTAGTAAGTAGTCCTTGTTGTGTTGCTGTAAGTATTGTACTTAGCCGCTAATACACCGATCAATCCCACCTACAACTTTCTTCTTTGCAGCCTCCATTGTTCATTAAACAAATTGCAAAAGATTCACCAACACAGATGTCCAGAATACTGTGGAATTTTGTCGAAGAAAACAAGAGGTTTTTGTATCGGGTGATGGGGTCCAACCACTTCCATGGATTTTGTGACGTCACGCGCATAAATCATATCCAAAGGAGTTTTTCAACCGGAAGTGTGGCGGGAATTTTAAAATTGCACTTTATAAGTTAACCCGGCCGTATTGGCATGTGTTTCAATGTTAAGATTTCATCATTGATATATAAACTATCAGACTGCGTGGTCGGTAGTAGTGGCTTTCAGTAGGCCTTTAAAGTACCAATGATTGTCACACACACACTAGGTGTGGTGAAATGTGTCCTCTGCATTTGACCAATCCCCTTGTTCACCCCCTGGGAGGTGAGGGGAGCAATGGGCATAATTTTTGGTGATTTAACCCCCAATTCCAACCCTTGATGATGAAAGCCAAGCAGGGAGGTAATGGGTCCCATTCTTTATAGTCTTTGGTATGACTTGGCCGGGGTTTGAACTCACAACCTACCGATCTCAGGGCGGACACTCTAACCACTAGGCCACTGAATAGGTTAAAACCATCTCCCCGTCAGGGAATCGAACGCTGGTCTTCCGCGTGACAGGCGGAGATACTGTCCACTATACTAACGAGGACTGCTAGTCACGAAAGAAAATGAAAAAACAAACAAACAAAGGAACACAAGGAAAACTCGGTACAGCACGACGAGTACAGAGAACATTTAACTAAGGTTGTCTGATCAAACATCCATGCATCCATCCATTTTCTTCCGCTTATCCGAGGTCGGACGCCCAGACTTCTTTCTCCCCAGCCACTTCGTCCAGCTCCCCCCATGGGATCCCTAGACGTTCCCAGGCCAGCCGGGAGACATAGTCTTCCCAACGTGTCCTGGGTCTTCCCCGTGGCCTCCTACCGGTCGGACGTGTCGTAAACACCTCCCTATGGAGACTATGTCTCCCGGCTGGCCTGGAGGAGCTGGACGAAGTGGCTGGGGAGAGGGAAGTCTGGGCTTCCCTGCTCAGGCTGCTGCCTCGGGCATTCTGACCAGATGCCCGAACCACCTCATCTGGCTCCTCTCTATGTCGAGGAACAGCGGCTCTACTTTGAGGTCCACCCGGATGACGGAGCTTCTCATCCTATCTCTAAGGGAGATATTCGCCGCCCTGCAGAGGAAACTCATTTTGGCCGCTTGTATCCGTGATCTTGTCCTTTCGGTCATAACCCAAAGCTCATGACCATAGGTGAGGATGGGAACGTAGATCGACCGGTAAATTGAGAGCTTTGCCTTCCGGCTCAGCTCCTTCTTCACCACAACGGATCGATACAGCCTCCGCATTACTGAAGACGCCGCACCGATCCGCCTGTCGATCTCACGATCCACTCTTCCCTCAGTCGTGAACAAGACTCCGAGGTACTTGAACTCCTTCACATGGGGCAAGATCTCTTCCCCAACTCGGAGATGGCACTCCACCCTTTACCTGGGCGAGAACCATGTACTTGGACTTGGAGGTGCTGATTCTCATCCCAGTCGCTTCACACTCGGCTGCGAACCAATCCAGTGAGAGCTACAAGATCCTGGCCAGATGAGGCCATCAGGACCACATCATCTGCAAAAAACAGATACCTAATCCTGCAGCCACCAAACCGGATCCCCTCAACTCCCTGACCGGGCCTACAAATTCTGTCCATAAAAGTTATGAACAGAATTGGTGACAAACAACGCTGGCTTAAAGGGGAACTGCACTGTTTTATTGGAATTCGGACTATAATTCACAATCCCTATGAGAGACAAGAACGTGTGTATTTTTGTCTTAATGCATTCTAAATAAATACAAGTCAGCTTATACAATGAGAGCCATAAAACCTAATAAATAACCACCCAAAAAGTGGCAATACTCAATTTATGTTTTGTGATCTGAACGTTAACCAAGTATTAGCAATATTGTTATTATAAGCGCTTACATTAAGGACTTATTTTTTGCGGCGCATTGATCGGAGAGAGGTGACATCATCAGTTGGTGAGCTTCTCTGAGCTTGTGAAAGTTTATTTTTGATTACAAATCATGCCTCTCACCTGGATAGTAGAATGATGTGGACATAAACGTAAACGTTGGTCAAATTGGACAGCCAATTTAGACCTTAAAATCACAAAAAAGGATGAAAAATACACTTCTTTCCAACTCTCCTTTTTCTTTGCAAGGATTATGAGTTTTGTAATGCTCGACATGTAAGCGGACTTTTGATCGCATGTATTTACTAGTTGGAGTGTACAAAAAACGAAAAACATATGTGTGCCTGTCTTACATAATGATTGTGAATGAGAGGCAAAGTTCCAGAAAAAGGGCAGTTCCCCTTTAAGAAGCCACCTAATTAGCAACAGAAGACAGGCGTGTCTCCTGATTGCCAATCAAGAAACAGGTGAGGGAAACAGCACGCAGGCAAAGGTAAGGTGGCTGAGATTGACAGACTAACAGGAAGTTGAATTAAAGAAATAAGAGTTGTGGACAGGACTTAAATAACACAACTCAGGCAAACAATACCCAAAGTCCAACCTGTCATGAGTTGTCATGACATCCTGAGGACCGGCATCTTCTGCAGTGGACACTTGTTGTACATTTTGTCATTTTTTCCCCCCCAAAATATTTAATTTAGAAAAAAGAAATAGAGCAAACACAGGTGGAATTTAACAAGAAAAAGTTGCAATGTGGACTCTAATAACACAAAGCTGCCATGCAAGCTATTTTTTTTCTTTTAAAGCTGTTATTGCCCAAAAATAATGATGAATCCAAATCAATGTTATTCTGAATTATTGACATATTCCATGCTCCAATTACTTCACCTCAAATATTCCACTTTGATATTTTTTTAGGGGGGGGGGGGGGGGGGGGGAATTGCTTATTTTGTGTTTTTGTTATATAAAAAAACTAAGTCTTCTTTGACAAAAAAGGCATGAAACACACAAACAAACAAAAAACAAAACAAACAAAAAAACTTCAAAATCGAAGGCTAGATCGGAAGTTGATCTAAAGATTTAAGCGTTGAAGGTAAAAAATAAAATATGTGTGACTTATTTTGAAGAGTTTTATGAATGGGGCCCTGTTGGATTTCTAATATATATATATATATCAGTGACGTGCGGTGAGGTTAATGTCTGGTGAGGCACGACTGCATCATCACAGTCAAATTTAAAAACATATGAACCTGCAGTGCAGGTGTACCTAATGTTGTGTCCCTGCGGTCGTTCGCGGCTCCTGCAGCGCGAGCATTGTTGTTTTTGCACTTTTCGGCTTCTTGTTAAGTGACTTTTTTTGGGTGGATTCGGTCTTGCAC
>NC_084731.1:91636443-91721908 GCF_033978785.1 Entelurus aequoreus | reverse complement strand
ACAAAGAGCTGTACAAAACAGGTGATGTAAAACAACAATTCAATTATAACAACAGGGGCAACATCATAAAAAGGATACAAAGTGGATTACAAACGATAGTTAAAGGCGTACTGAAATGAAATGTTCTTATTTAAACGGGGACAGCAGGTCCATTCTTTGTGTCATAATTGATCATTTCGCGATAATGCCATATTTTTGCTGAAAGGATTTAGTAGAGAACATCGACGATAAAGTTTGCAACTTTTGGTCGCTGATATAAAAGCCTTGCCTGTACCGGAAGTAGCGTGACGTCACAGGTTGAAGAGCTCCTCACATTTCCCCATTGTTTACACCAGCAGCGAGAGCGATTCGGACCGAGAAAGCGACTATTACCCCATTAATTTGAGCGAGGATGAAAGATTTGTGGATGAGGAAAGTGAGAGTGAAGGATTAGAGTGCAGTGCAGGACGCCAGGGTGTATCTTTGTTCGCTCTGACCGTAACTTAGGTACAGAGGGCTCATTGGATTCCACACTTTCTCCTTTTTCTATTGTGGATCACGGATTTGTATTTTTAAAACACCTCGGATACTATATTCTCTTGAAAATGAGAAGTCGAAAACGCAAAATGGACATTCACAGTGACTTTTATCTCCTCTACAAAACATCGGTGAAGCAACTTTAGCTTCGGAGCTAACGTGATAGCATCGTGCTTAACTGCGGATAGAAACAGAAGAAACATGCCCCTGACTGGAAGGATAGACAGATGATCAACAATACTATTATTACTTCTACTATCAGGAGACACCGAACCAAACCCTGGACCTGTAACCACACGGTTAATGCTGTCCAGCCTGGCAAAGCCTAGCAATGCTGTTGCTAACGACGCCATTGAAGCTAATTTAACTAGGGGACCTCGACAGAGCTATGCTAAAAACATTAGCTCTCCACCTACGCCAGCCCTCATCTGCTCATCACCACCCGTGCTCACCTGCGTTCCAGCGATCGACGGTGCGACGAAGGACTTCACCAGATCATCGTGCGGTCGTCGGAATGTCAGGACTAAACGCACGGAATGTCAGGACTAAAATCTTAAACTCAATGCGGAATTTAACTGGAAGCCAATGAAGACTGGATAGAACGGGGGTGATGTGGGCTGTTCTGGGTGCACCGCTCAAAAGTCTGGCAGCCGCATTTTGTACAGTCTGAAGTCTCTTTAGCGTTGACTTGTTGAAGAGAGTGAAAAGAGAATTGCAATAGTCAATGCCAGACGAAATGAACGCGTGAATGATCATTTCGAGATCCAATTTTGACAACAAATTTCTCACTTTAGAATAATATCTGAGATGATAAAAACAGTTTTTGGTCAGTTGACGACAGTGACCCTCCAAGACATTGACTGATCCAACACAAGTCCAAGGTTTCTGAGGCTGCTTTTAACAGATGCACCCAGAGCACCAAGGGAGTTCTTGATCAGGGGGATCTTTTTATCGAGAGCACTTATCAGAGTTTCCGTCTTGTTAGAATTTATCTGGAGGAAATTTGAGGACACCCATTTTTTAATAAAGGATACGCACTCCAAGAACTCAGATAAAAAGTGAAACTCTGAATCATTGAAGGAGCATAACAGTTGAATTTAATCTGCATAGAAATGATAAGAAACATTTTTAAAACTACTGATCAACCTCCCAAGCGGCGTCAGATACAACAAAAATAAAACAGGCCCCAGAACACCACATGACAGGTTGGACACATTGGACATTACATCTTTAAAAGCAACATTATAAGTTCTTCAATTTATATTAGAAGTGAACTACTGGAGAACTGCACCAGAAAACCCCATCTCAAATTTGAGGGGATCTATCAGTAAACTGTGATGCACAGTATCAAAGGCAGATGTCAAATCGAGTACAACCAAAACTGTGTAGCGACCAGAGTCAGCGGCCATCATCACGTCACTGGAAACTTTCAGAAGAGCAGTTTCGGTGGAGTGAAATGACCTAAAGCCAGATTGGTACTTATCGTAAAAATCATGCTGTTCCAAAAATGAGGTTAGCTGCTTAACTACCACTTTTTCAATGATTTTTGACATGAAGGAAAACTTTGATATGGACCGGTAATATATAGGCTCCACCGGATCAAGCTTGCCAGAAGCCTGTGGATGGTTACCAAACGCGCCTTATTGCAGTGAAACTTGCTGTGGAGGGAGGTGTGGCCAGCGCTGCCTGCAGGAGCGGAGGTCACCGCCTCTGTCCTAGGTGCTGAGGACAGAGCACCATCAGACGGGGGCGTGGCAGTGCCGACGGCGAGACACAGCTGAACAGGTGAAGAAACAAGTTCATGTCAGAAAACCAACACATTTAGCTGAACTGCACCAATTTTGTCAAGAGGAGTGGTCAAAAATTCAACCAGAAGCTTGCCAGAAGCTTGTGGATGGCTACCAAAAGCGCCTTATTGCAGTGAAACTTGCCAAGGGACATGTAACCAAATATTAACATTGCAGTATGTATACTTTTGACTCAGCAGATTTGGTCACATTTTCAGTAGACCAATAATAAATTCATTTTGTGACCAACAAGTATGTGCTCCAATCACTCTATCACAAAAAAAATAAGAGTTGTAGAAATAATTGGAAACTCAAGACAGCCATGACATTATGTTCTTTACAAGTGTATGTAAACTTTTGACCACGACTGCATATATATATCCAGTCATTAAAAACTGAAATTCTTGTTATAGTTATGACTACCGGTGGGAACAACCTTGGTATAAGACCTACTCATCATATTTAGTCCTGGCTGATTTATTTAAGGGTTGTTTTCCTACAAACAAACGTTCCCGTTTTTATCAAATCTTCACCATAAAACTACAAAAACAACACACCTCACTGGCTCAGGTTACAAAAAAACCACTGTGATCTCAGGCAGGTAATAGCCAGAAAGCTAGGAAATGCTTCATTGCGTCATTTCAAAGTGTTATCCTGTGTAAAATTGCTGCATAATTACTTAGAGGATATACAGACAGGCTTAAGTCCTAATTGTGGTGTAAAATTAATGACAAAATTAGATTGTTAACTGCGCATAAATGATTTTTACGGCTCTGGTGTGGCTCAGGCAACTGACAGACAGTAAAAGTTACTTATGGGTGTGATGCCGCACGCTCGTCTACATAAATAAAGATGCACAGCCCGTGTCCCGGCAGTCTTTAAACATGCTGCACTGTTGTGGGGTAATCGCTTGACGGAAGAAGCATGAAGTGTTCCCGTTTGGGTGACGTGTATTAAAATAAATGTTTGAATACAAAACATTTATTGCCAGCTCACAATAAACAACAATCGCTACGGATGGGATTATTGTCCTATTTGCTTGATTTTCATCATTATACAGATTTGTTTGAGGCTTTTCACTTTCCCTTTCCATGGTAAAAAAGTGGTCACGACGAGGTTTCCGCAGCTTACTGTGGGGTCGTTCGTCTAGGAAAGCAGACGGACAAAGCGTGCAGGTAAAAACATGATTTATTCTCAAAAATAACGTGAAGTACCAAAAAACAGAAAACAAGCACAAGGAATAATGTGCTGATCGCACTCGAAACTAAAGCACAAAAACTTAGCGCAGTAAACAGAAGCTAACACTTAGCATGAACTATGGACAAGGCAAAACTCACTAACTGTGGCATGAACAAACACAACTTTGGTGGCAAGGAATGAAGCAAACAAATGACGCCAGGACGACTGACTGGCAAAGGCAAGCTTAAATAATGCCTCTGATTAGTGCTCGCGAAGCAGGTGAGCGGGCAAACACTAATCAGAGCCAGGTGGAAATAATAAGTAACCATGGTAACAAACAAGGGTGCACAAAAACAGGAACTAAGGGAGTCCAAAACTAACAGAACATGACAAAAACATGATCCGGACCACGGATCATGACAAAAGTATGTGAAAGGTTTCCTTTCAACTTTGTTGATTATGCACTCTCCGAAGAAAAACTTCAGAAAATTCCTCGCTTAGTGGCAGCATTTTCTCCCATTTCTGTCTGCACACTGTGTCTGTGATTGTGCGCTGCCGAACATGCTCGTCTGCTCGTAAACCAGCAATTTCACAACGTGACTTCAACCGTATATACAGTAAGTGTTGTAATGAAGGCAACATATGACGTAAGTGTCTATATTAGCTATATTAGCCTACTATCAAAATGACTGTGTTGCAGGCTGAAGCAAATCTTCATTGACAGAAATGTTGAAATGTAATATTTATTCCACACATTTTTACAACGTTAGAAACCATTAGTAAAACGAAGGCTTCTCAGAGGGTGAGATAACTCCTGGAAATGACTGGCTTTTAATGACCAAAGGTATAGATGTGTGTGTCCAAGTTAAAGGAAACGACAGGCTGTCTTATTTTAATATATTTATTACAATCTTTGGCAAGCTAAGTAATGTTTGCTGTGGTCTGGAACAATTATCTGAAATACAGCCGATATTACATACAGATAATGTGTCATGAGACATGAAAATACAAATTATATACAAAGAGGATATTAAATGAGCTCAAATATAGCTACAAATGAGGCATAATGATGCAATATGTACATACAGCTAGCCTAAATAGCATATTAGCATTGATTAACTTGCAGTCATGCAGTGACCAAATATGCCTGATTAGCACTCCAACAAGTCAATAACATCAACAAAGCCCACCTTTGTGCATTCACACACAGCATACAACTTTTGGTGGACAAAATGAGACAAAGAAGGAGTGGAAGTTTTTACATGTAAACAAACTGTTGCGTCACAGTCCACACTACACTGTAAAAAAAAAAGAAAGTTGAGAAAACGCACATTTTCAAGTTAACATTATGCAACAAGATTGTTGCGTTTTCTCAACTTTTGACTACTGCTGGCCAGACACTGTTTTGGTATATTTTGTTGGACTAATTATAGTTTTCAAGTTAGTCAGACTCAGAAATAAGGTTTCACTATGTTTAACTACCAAAACAGTGTCTGGCCAGCAGTAGTCAAAAGTTGAGAAAACGCAAAAATCTTGTTGGATCATGTTAACTTGAACATTTGCGTTTTCTCAACTTTTTTTTTTTTACAGTGTATGGTGAGTTCAAGAACCCCCACAATTAGTAGGACAAAACAATGTTCTCCAAATACTCTCATCAGTGAAGCATACACACAAACATATTAAACAGTGGGCTTTCTAACAATTGGGAAGGCTTGTGTCATGTTTGTCCTCAAACAAAAAACAAACTAAAACAAAAAAAGGTAACTCTTTAGTATGGGCAACATATTCTAAGTAACAAATACTTAATTTAGAGTTATTTAGACACTAGGGGAACATATTCTAAGCAATGTTCCCTCTAAGGTTCGCACCTGCGCAATTGCGCACTGCTCAAGCGTCCTCTGCGCACAGCAAATATATGCCGCGCACCAAATCAAATCCCATCTGAATTCTAAACAAAATAAACACATTTATTCGGTGTAATTTTGCAATGCAACTCTGAGTGACAGTGACAACAAGCGGCCCTAACGGTGTTCGTCAACACCATTCAATTGAACACCCCGTTAAATTATTGTAACGTCTATCAAGATGCTTCGAGGACAGGAATTATATCGATCACTTTATTGAGCAAAACTGTTTATATTCGGCCATAACCACACCAAAAACATGAATAAAAAACTTCTATCTCGAAAAACTAGTCATTTTCTGCCGTACAAACTAGGCCAAAACCAACTTGTCATCTGTCACCAACACGCATACCACTAAGCCACTGGTGCGTTTATGGCCACACAAAAAGTCGGACAACTCAAACACCACACAAAGTTACACTATGACTTCTCAGTCATACGTGTGCTTATTCTACTGTCATTTATTATTAATGTTAATTTATTTATACTAATCATGGAATGCTGTTACTAGAGAAAGTTAAAGGAATGCACACTTCATCCTATGCTTACATTTCATTGTGCAACATGAGGATGTTTAAGGGAAACTAAATGTGATCTCTGAAAGGGGTACACGTGATTTCCAAAGCAGGACCCCCACCCAGACATATTGTACAATACTAATCCATAGCTTATGAAAAACAAGATTTCTTTTATTTTCATTTGAAAGTGGGCCAACTCACTAATATTACAAAATAATCTCATTAAAATGACTCCTCTCATTTGAGTGTTATTATAAAAGATTGGTTTGAGACAGGTGTGCTGCTGGTATTGCCACGTGTGATGTTGCTCACATGTGCTCCACTGAATGCTCAGGGAGTTTTTGTGTTTGCTCACACACATGAGCAATTAGAGGGAACATTGATTCTAAGTAACAAAGACTTAATTTAGAGTTATTTGGTTGGGGTTAGGGTTAGTAATGGTGAATATGTTCTGGTTGTATAATAAGGCCATGCAGAATAAGGCATTAATAAGTACTTAATAATGACTAAGTAAGAGCCAATATGTTACTAATTTGCATGTTAATAAGCAACTAATTAGTAGTGAATATGTTCCCCATACTGAAGTGTTACCCAAAAAAAAAAATGTTTCCCCCATCTTTTTCCATTTTCAATCCTTTTTTAAAAATGCTCCAGGGAGCCACTAAAGTGTCTCGAGAGCCGCGGGTTGCTGACCCCTGTTCTGGACGTTACAATACATTACTTTAATTTGGTTTCACATAAGAAAAACATCATTTTTAAGGTGTGGCGGCTAATATTTTGCCGTGGTGCACCACCAAAATCAAATATATTAAGGGGAAACCCCTGACATAAGATAATCGGGCATTTGCTGCCTTTGGTCAAAAAAGGGGGAAATTGGGACAAAAATAGATTGATTGTCTTTATGTGTCGTACCCCTCATCAGACATGTGTATCTTTTTTAAATTGTGGTTATATCCCTCATTTCACCCGAAGACATGTTTGCCGTTTTTCCCTTTCTTGCTGTCCTTATTCTCATCTGAGCAGTCCTCCCCCTGGCTACAGCTCAGTAGTTCACACACACATATGAAAGCTATCAGTCTTTTCATTATCATACAACCCTGGGGAAAGAAGCAGGTAAAGTAATAAAGTACACCACCAATGTATTTTGTTTGACACATTTGTGATCCAACACGACAATGTTTTTTAACCACCTAATTGATCTCCCTTTCCAATGGTCATCCCATTTAAAAAGGCACCAACAGCAGAAATGCTATGTGTGCGTTATTGAATTTATAACCTAGACAGTGCAGCCTCCTTCCCCTGAATGTATGACGATGGAGCGTAGTATAATGCAGAGGGAGCATTTGTTTTGACACTCATTCGCAGCCGCACGCTTCCACCGCCACATTAGGAGGAATAAAAAGTATCTCCCTTAAGATGAAAGCGATCTCACCAGGGAGATCAGAGGAAGGAAACAGCAAGATATGTGCCTTCTTTAGTCTTTAGTTATGTGTCTTTGTTGTTTTTTTCTCAGGGGACTATTAATCATTTTATTTTATAATAAATCCCCAATTACAGGTAGACATAATGGCCTGTTTCAGTATAGATCATGCAGATTTACAATGCAGCGACTTGCTCCGACTGGCTGACATTTGCAACTATATTTTCTGCACAGCTCGCATTAATATTTTGTAAAAGATAGTCAACTGATCGTAGACAGTGGGCTAGGGTTGTACGGTATACCGGTGTACCGCGATACTAATGAATCATATTCGGTACTATACCGTCTCTGACGGCCACCCCCCCCCCCCCCCCCCCCAACAACCCTCGTTGTCCTCATTGCTGGTTTTACGAGCATGTTCGGCAGCGCACAATCACGGAGTACTTACAAGCAGACACAGTGTGTAGACAGAAAAGGGAGAACGGACGCATTTTGGCTTAAAAACTAACGATAAAGGCGAAGTTATAACACTGAAACGCCCTCAGGAAGAGGTGCTTGAAGACATGGCTAGCTAGCTAGTGGCTAAAGTCCAGCCGTAGTCTGCAGTGTTTTAGCTACTTCTAAATTTACTAATCCTCGCCTCCATGGGGACAAATAAAGTACGTTTCTTACAAGTATCATCCCTGCAGGACGAGCTCTACACACCGTAGCTCAAAATGTAAACAAACGCCATTGGTGGATATACACCAAACATCCAAAATAATACAATGATAAATGACAAAATATGTTACTGCATATGTCAGCAGACTAAATTAGGAGCCTTTGTTTGCTTACTTACTAATAAAAGACAAGTTGTCTTGTCTTCCCCCCCTTCACCCCCTCCCCCCTCCCTCACTTCCACCCCCACTGAGAAAGCCAGCTCGGTGTGTCTGACACCTGGACTTGTAAGACGGCAGCTGGAGAGAGTAAATCCAGCTAAGTCAGCAGGCCCTAACCGAGTCAACCCCTGGGTCCTGAAGACTTGTGCTGCTCAGCTAACTGGGATCCTGCTCTCCATCTTCAACCTGAGTCTGAAGCTAGAACGGATACCAGTGCTATGGAAAACATCCTGCATAGTGCCGGTGCCCAAGAAGCCCATCCCATCGGGTTTGAACGACTTCAGACCTGTTGCCCTGACGTCCCAGGTCATGAAGGTCCTCGAGAGACTTGTGCTGGATCAGCTGAGACCACTGGTGGCTCCTTCCCTGGATCCTCTACAGTTTGCATATCAGCCCCATGTAGGAGTGGACGATGCTGTTATCTACCTGCTGCATCATGCTCACTCTCACCTGGATGGTGGGAAGGGCACTGTGAGGATCATGTTTTTTGATTTCTCCAGTGCCTTTAACACCATTCAGCCAATTCTGATGAGTGACAAGTTGCTCGGGATGGGTGTCAGTTCATCCATTGTCTCCTGGATCACTGATTACTTGTCTGACATGCCCCAGTTTGTGCGACTGGGGAGCTCCCTGTCGGATACTGTGGTCAGTGGTGTAGGTGCTCCACAGGGGACCGTCCTGTCTCCTTTCCTGTTCTCCCTGTACACCTCAGACTTCCAGTATAGTTCCAGGTCCTGCCACCTGCAGAAATACTCTGACGACTCTGCTGTGGTCAGGTGTATCGGAGAGGGACGGGAATTGGAATACAGGACACTGATCGCTGACTTTGTGGAGTGGTCTCAGGCGAACCATCTGGTCCTTAATGTGGACAAGACCAAGGAGCTGGTCATTGACTTCAGGAAGAGAGTGACCCCGGTGGAGCCCATCAAGATCCAGGGCCGGGAGGTGGCAGTAGTGGAGCAGTACAAGTACCTGGGAGTCCACTTGAACAGCAGACTGGACTGGAAGGACAACTGCAAAGCTGTTTACAAGAAGGGCATGAGCAGACTCTTTTTCCTGAGGAAGCTTAGGTCCTTTAATGTGTGCAGCAAGCTGTTGGAGATCTTTTATCAGTCTGTTGTGGCCAGTACCCTGTACTTTGCAGTGGTTGGTTGGGGGAGCAGCGCCAGCAAAAGGGATTCAAACTGGATTGATAAACTGATCCGGAAAGCCGGCCAAACTATTGGCACGCAGTTGGAGGCGTTTGTGTCAGTGAGGGACAGGAGGACACTGGACAAACTGCTCGCCATCACGGACAATCCTGCCCATCCACTCCACCTGACAATTAAGGGACAGCGGAGCTCATACTCCAACAGGGTCCTTCAACGTCCTTCCCGCACTGTGCGATTCAAGAACTCCTTCATTCTGTACTCCATACAGCTGCATAATCACTCGCCATACAGCAATAGATGACATCTGCCTATTATCTGACACCTGACATGTTAGCTACTTCTCTTTGTTTATAATGTCTATCTTCTATTTCCTGCTGGACCTACTCTCTATTTTATGCTGCTGCTGTTATATATACTGTATATACTGTAATATTGTACATGGTCATTGGTATATATTGTATATATGTTATAGATATAATATAATATATCTGCATATAAATGATTCTGTACACATATTATGTATATATTCGTATATATGTTAGATTTTTTTTTATAGCTTTTTTAGTCTATTTATACCTGCATTGTCCTTTCCATCCTTACACTTTCCATCATTGTAACTGAGCTACTGTGTTGAACAATTTCCCTTGTGGATCATTAAAGTTTGTCTAAGTCTAAGTCTAAGTCTATGTTCACTATTTTATTTAAGGACAAACTTGCAATAGTAAACATATGTTTAATGTACCCTAAGATTTTTTTGTTAAAATAAAGCCAATATTGCAATTTTTTGTGGTACCCTTTGTTTAAAAAAGTACCGAAATAATTTTGGTAACGGTAACAAAATATTAGTATCAGGACAACACTACAGTCGGCAAAATCTAACAAATCAGATTCGACTATAAATATACATGGTCGAACACAGCCTTAATTATTGTATACTGGCTGTTTACGTGGAATGTACATTTTAGAAGTCTATTTGTCACGGATCGAGGGGATTCAAATTGCCATGTAAAATTGCTAAAGCTAACTGCTAGTGCATACCAGTGATTTGCAATGTAAATTAGCACCGAGCTAAGGTATGGGCTGGTCAAGGAACTTTATTTTGAAAGTTTAACTGTCCTGGCCAGCTGTTTTTAAACACGTCAAACCAGAAAGCAAAGATAGTTCTGACAGTTCTGACAATATCTAGTCAACGGCAGCTGTGTTTGCTCCTCCAGAAAACACTGCCCCATGATGTTTTGGAGGAGAATTACAATTCACGTTCCAACCCACACGGAAGAGCTATAAACGAATAAAGACGCCGTTAGATGTGACCCAAGCTATGTGACCGTACAGCAGCCTCAAGCCTGGTATATACTTTTGTACTCTCACGTCACGTAACTTGCGTAAACAACGCCGTCTTGCCCCTCCCCCTGCGTACCCTCCCGCAGACCCTGACGTGCCCCTCCCAATAATACTAGCTTTGCATCAGCAGCTACGCAGACAGCTTTTGCCGAGGAGGTTCCCTGAGCACAGGAAAGCTGACGTTGTGCTTGAAATGCACAAATTGTTGTATGAAATAAAGCAACAGGGATCCAACATTTGCTTGCAAACTGATATTGTGTACTTAATATCTCAGTGCACTCTAAACATAAATGCTTGACATATTGTTTTCCATCTTGTGTAGTTGTTGCGTCCAGAACAAGTCACAAAGTACAATGCTCTTTTTAACTTTTATTGCCAATCTTGTGCTAACAACAGGTTCAATTCCGTCACATATTTCTCATGCACACACGTCACAGGTCACCACAATAGTTAATCAACATTTTGAGTGCTGATTGTATTGTACCATATGTCCCGGCAAGAAATCTGCGTTCAAAGAACTCCTGCTTCCCAGAGCCCAAAAAAGTCTGTGGGCTATAGAGCGTTTTCTATTCGGGCTCCAGTACTCTGTAATTACCTCCCGGTAACAGTTAGAGATGCTACCTCAGTAGAAGCATTTAAGTCCCATCTTAAAACTCATTTGTATACGCTAGCCTTTAAATAGACCCCCCTTTTAGACCAGTTGATCTGCCGTCTTTTTTCTGCTTTGCCCCCCTCTCCTGCGTGGAGAGGTTATTAGGTGACCACAGATGACGCGCTAGCTGTTTAAAGTCGGGACCCGGGGTGGACCACTCATCTGTGCATCAGTTGGAGACGTCTCTGCGCTGCTGACTTGTCCCCACTCAAGATGATCTCCTGCTGGCCCCACTATGGACTGGACTCTCACACGATTAACTAGATCCACTCCACGTCCATTGCACCGATCACCCAGGGTGGGGGTTCCCACATCTGCGGTCCCCTCCAAGGTTTCTCATTGTGTTTTTTCTTGCCCTGATGTGGAATCTGAGCCGAGGATGTCATTGTGGCTTGTGCAGCCCTTTGAGACACTTGTGATTAAGGGCTATATAAAAAAAACTTTGATTGATTGATTGAGCTCTATCTCGTCCCATGTCCCAAACGGCCAAATAGCGTAACAAATGTGCTAGTCCTCTGCCACAATTTGTTTAGGGGTTGCTCAGTCCACCTTTTTTCATGATCCGCGGTCCGGATCAGGTTTTTGTTATGTTCTGTTAGTTTTGGACTCTCTTGGTTCCTGTTTGTGCACCTCTGGGTTTGTTTTAGTTTCCATGGGGATTCATTGGATTCACCTGCCTCTGGTCAGTGGTCGGCACGCATACAGCAAACAGTCACGTAAGTTTTGTTTGTTCATGCCACAGCTAGTAAGTTTTCCTTGCCATAGTCTATGCTAAGTATTTGCTTTAGCTCCAAGTGCGATCAGCGCATTGTGCCTTCGCCTTGTGTTCCTTTTTGTTGTACTACTTTGAGAATTAAATCATGTTCTTACCTGCACGCTTTGTCCGGAATGGTCCGTCTGCATTTTGGGAGAACGAAACCCGCAGTAAGTTGCGCAAACCACGTTGTGACAGAATGACGCCAGCTGAGCGTGGCGAGCAAGGTGACTAAATAGCTCTCTGATTAGTGGTTGACAGCCGCTGAGCGTGCCGACCACTAACCAGAGGCAGGTGAATCCAATTAATCCCCATAGAAACTAAAGCAAAACCAGAGGTGCACAAACAGGAACTTTGGGAGTCCAAAACTAACAGAACATAACAAAAACATGATCCGGACCACGGATCATGACACCTTCACGAACATATTTTCTTCTAGTTTATGAGAAAAACCTCCATTAATCTGAATGATTAGTTCCAGTGCCAATAAAGATGTGAATGTTGTGGTTGCCATCACGCTCCACAATAAGGTAAATATCTAGTCAATGGCATTCTTTACTACTACTACACACAGGAAGCTCTCTCTCTCTCTCTCAAGAAGTCTCAGGAGTTGCTGCCCCTTAGTGTCTTGGAAGATAAATGCAACTCACGCGCCAGCTCCTGCAGAAAAGCTATAAACGCCGTCAGAGGGGACTATCTCGTACTCAAAAAAATGATAGTCTGGACACAATAAATATCTTTTACCCTTAGCATCACACTAGCCAATTTATGGAAATTCGATTCGGTTAAGTTGAATGTCAGAGAGAAATGATTCAGTATCTTATAATTGACATGCTTTATTTCCGTATGCTCAGTTTACAGCGCTTCAAAGTCAAGGCTCTGAAATGGAACTCAACCGCAGTCTGCAGCTGTTATCTGTCTGACGTTAGCAGACAGAATATAAAAACATATACAGACGCGTTTTTGTTAAAATGATTGTACCTCTGTTGGCATATAGCGCTATTTTAAACTACCTCAAATTAAAACTCGTTTCATCACTTACAAGATATTTGGGTCATTTCATTTTCATTACCACAATGTGGGTGGCCACTTGTCTTTAAGGGGTCGGGATGGGTACCGAATTCGGTGCTTGCATACCGTATTTCCTTGAATTGGCGCCGGGAATATAGTATTCGCATGCCTCGAATTACAGCCGGGTCAAACTCGTTTTGCAAAATAACTAGCGCATGCTTGGCACTTCCGCCGGGTCAAATATGAGTCATTAAATGACTCCCGCCTCCTGGTGGTAGAGGGCGCTAGTGATCCTTCTTGTGACTGCTGGTACTGCAGAAGAGTGCTGCAGAAGAAGACAACCGGCAGCAAGAGTGCGCAGCCATTGTTTGCTTGGACTTTTACCATGGAGGATTACATATCTAAAATAAAACAGTTTTCTAAACTGGACTTTCAATCGAAGCAGGAGGTAATACTTAAAAGGAAGATCTCCATCGAGACAGAGAGACTTTTAAAACTGAAGAAAGATAAGGAAGACTTCTATATCGATGCTTTTCTTCAAAAGGAGCTGGCATGGACTCATTTATACCTAAAGGAAAGACAATAATAACGTTTTTTTTATTAAATGTGCTTTTCATGATAAGGTAAGCGCCGGAGTGAGAAGAGGTTTTAAAATAATTAGCGCATGCTTGGCCATCCCGCAGGCTTCTGGTAAGCGCCGGAGTGACAGGAGGTTTTAAATTAATTAGCGCCCCTGCGGCTATTCAAGGAAATACGGTAGGTACTGACCAAAGTTCGTCTGTACAACCGTGTTTTGATTCACAATCAAGCGGTATCAGATTTTGATACCTTTGTTGCATGTGACGTCATGAAACAAGCAGTCAAGCACTCGGAGCCGACTCAGTTGAACTGCCTCCAAGTAATGTTACAATTGTCCATGCCAAAAAAGCAATTAAAGCTTCACTTTTCAAAATGCACTTGCTCGATGCTAATTTACATTGCATTTGACATTTCAACACCTCCATATTTGGTAATCAACACTACAACTAAAATGCACGTCGCAATCAAACAGCTGGTGAGTAACAAGTACACTACTTACAGTTTAAACACTCTGTAGGGCTCAACAAAACAAACACTGGCACATTCAGCTTAATGGCAAAGACTGCTTCTTGACCACAGCAACACACCACAGTCTATACCAGAGGTGTCAAACTCGTTTTCATTGAGGGCCACATCGCAGGTGTGGCTATCGTCGGAGGGCCACTTGTAACAGCGAAACATATTTCCATTTGCCTGTGATTTTGATTATTATATACACTACCGTTCAAAAGTTTGGGGTCACCCAAACAATTTTGTGGAATAGCCTTCATTTCTAAGAACAAGAATAGACTGTCGAGTTTCAGATGAAAGTTCTCTTTTTCTGGCCATTTTGAGGGTTTAATTGACCCCACAAATGTGATGCTCCAGAAACTCAATCTGCTCAAAGGAAGGTCAGTTTTGTAGCTTCTGTAATGAGCTAAACTGTTTTCAGATGTGTGAACATGATTGCACAAGGGTTTTCTAATCATCAATTAGCCTTCTGAGCCAATGAGCAAACACATTGTACCATTAGAACACTGGAGTGATAGTTGCTGTAAATGGGCCTCTATACACCTATGTAGATATTGCACCAAAAAGCAGACATTTGCAGCTAGAATAGTCATTTACCACATTAGCAATGTATAGAGTGTATTTCTTTAAAGTTAAGACTAGTTTAAAGTTATCTTCATTGAAAAGTACAGTGCTTTTCCTTCAAAAATAAGGACATTTCAATGTGACCCCAAACTTTTGAACGGTAGTGTATATATATATTCTTTACGTATAAAAACTTTTTTAAAAATCTGTAGATTTTAACGTAAAAGACTGGGGACTCAGTCTCCAGAATTTTACTGTAAACACTAGTGTTTTTTTTTTTTTTTAATTTTTACATATTGCTGTTAGTAGAAAAACAGTACCTAAAAAATTGTGATACTGTTTTTCCATTTACAGCAGGGGTGTCCAAACTTTTTCCACTGAGGGCCGCACACTGAAAAATCAAAGCAAGCGGGGGCCATTTTGATATTTTTTACATTTAGGCCTCCACTCAGGCTTGATCCCGGGGACCCCAAAGGGTTTGGTCAAAAAAATATAAAAAATGTGTCATTATTCAGGATTATTATTTTTATTATTATTCAAGTTTTAAATCTCTAGATCAACACTAGGTATATCTATCTGTCAATATAACATTTTTAAAGATTTAAGTTGTATGCTCTTTTTGTCAAAGAAAACCCTGTTTTTTTTATGGAAAAAACACAAAATAAGCAATATTTTCACCCAATAAAATTGTTAAGTGGAATATTTGAGATTATATAATAATGGGAGCCTTAAAAAGGTCAATAACTCATAACACCATTGATTCATTATTACTTTTTGAGCAATGACACTTACAAACAAATCCCACTAAAATTATTGGGGATCCAAAAGGGTCCTACTCATTAAAGTGTTAAAAAATAAATTATATATTTTTTTACTGTTTACTTTTAACACAATAATCTCAAAATCAACTTCAGATCTATCTGCCAATTATAAGTTTTTTATGTTTTTTTGTTTGTTCGTTTTAGGCCCTTCTTTAAAAAAAAACAGCTCCGTTTTTTATATGGCAAACACAAAATATGCAACATTTTCCCCAAAAAAATATCTCAAAGTGGAATATTTAATGTGACGTAATTGGAGATTTGAATAGGTCAGTAATTCATGAAACTGATTTTGGTTAATATTATTTTTTAAAGAAAGAAACAGCCTGCAAGGCAACTTTGTGTTATTAGAGTAAACATTGCAACATGTTCTTGTTACATTTCACCTGTTTGCTCTTTTATACCACTTTATATGTTTTTTTTATTTTTTCAATCGTATTTTTAAAATGTGCCGTGGGGCCGTTAAAAAAATGACCTGCGGGCCGCAAATGGCCCCCGGGCCGCACTTTGGACACCCCTGATTTACAGTAACACACCATAAAAACAACAACCGTAGATTGTGTGGTTAAAAAAAACAAATCAACTTTGTTGACAAAATTTTACCTTTGGAAAAAAAGTGTTCAATTTACTGTGATTTGTTGTAAAAACCACCATACATTTTACCGTAAAATCTATTGTAATTTTTACAGTGTAGAGTCTGATGGATAACTTGCTTTAAAATCATAAGTCAAGCAGATGAATGAGTATTTAGTATGATGATATAGTATTTATTGCAATATTGGATAACGTTTAAGAGATATGCAACTTTATGCAGAACATATTTGTTTTCTGTAAAAATGGAAAGAATACATTTAGTAAAAAAAAACATATAAGGCACTTTGACGCATATCATTTTCCAGGTCATCATTTTCCATGATGTGGCGGGCCATATCTGGCCCCTGGACCTTTACTTTGACACATGTGATCTATACACTGCTGCCATCTAACATCTCTGCATTGGAACTGCATACTGTCAAAACGGGGGGTCGCAGCTTACTGCGAGGTTTGTTCTCCCGGGAAGCAATCGGACTATTCCGGACAAGGCGTGAAGGTAGGAACATATTTAATTATCTTCTCTCAAAAAAGGTACAAAAAAACGGAAAACCAGGCTGATCGCACTTGGAGTTAAAGTAAACAACTAGCATAAGCTATGGCATAGCAAGAAACAAACATGAAACTGTGGCATGAACAGAGCATGGAACTGTGGCATGAAAAGAGCAATGACGCCAGGACGACTAACTGGCAAAGACAGGCTTAAATAATAGTCTCTTGATTAGAGCAGGTGCGTGACCCGAACACATGAGGCAGGTGAAACTAATAAGTCGCCATGGAAACTTAAACAAACAAGGGTGTACAAAAACAGGAACTTTTGGAGTCTTAAAGGCCTACTGAAATTATTTTTTGTATTCAAACAGGGATAGCAGATCCATTCTATGTGTCATACTTGATCATTTCGCGATATTGCCATATTTTTGCTAAAAGGATTTAGTATAGAACAACGACGATAAAGTTCGCAACTTTTGGTCTCTGATAAAAAAAAGCCTTGCCCCTACCGGAAGTAGCGTGACGTAGTCAGTTGATCGCCTCCTCATATTTTCCTATTGTTTTCAATGCAGCTAGAGCGATTCGGACCGAGAAAGCGACGATTACCCCATTAATTTGAGTGAGGATGAAAGATTCGTGGATGAGGAACGTTAGAGTGACGGACTAGAATGCAGTGCAAGACATATCTTTTTTCGCTCTGACCGTAACTTAGGTACAAGCTGGCTCATTGGATTCCACACTCTCTCCTTTTTCTATTGTGGATCACGGATTTGTATTTTAAACCACCTCGGATACTATATCCTCTTGAAAATGAGAGTCGAGAACGCGAAATGGACATTCACAGTGACTTTTATCTCCACGACAAAACGACGAAACACTTTAGCTACGGAGCTAACGTGATAGCATTGTGCTTAACTGCATATAGAAACAGAATAAATAAATCCCTGACTGGAAGGATAGACAAAAGATCAACAATACTATTAAACCATGGACATGTAAATACACGGTTAATGCTTTCCAGCCTGGCGAAGGTTAACAATGCTGTTGCTAACGACGCCATTGAAGCTAACTTAGCTAGGGAGCTAACGTGATAGCATCGGGCTCAAATGCAGACAGAAACAAAATACATAAACCCCTGACTGGAAGGATAGACAGAAAATCAACTATACTATTAAACCATGAACATGTAAATACACGGTTAATGCTTTCCAGCTTGGCGAAGCTTAAAAATGCGGTTGCTAACAACGCCATTGAAGCTAACTTAGTATAATGGGACCTCACAGAGCTATGATAAAAACATTAGCGCTCCACCTACGCCAGCCAGCCCTCATCTGCTCATCAACGCCCGTGCTCACCTGCGTTCCAGCGATCGACGGAAGGACGAAGGACTTCACCACAATCATCCGTACAGTCGGTGGCTAGCGTCGGCTAGCGCGTCTTCTATCCGAGTCAAAGTCTTCCTGGTTGTGTTGCTGTAGTCCGCCGCTAATACACCGATCCCACCTACAACTTTCTTCTTTGCAGTCTTCATTGTTCATTAAACAAATTGCAAAAGATTCACCAACACAGATGTCCAGAATACTGTGGAATTTTGAGATGAAAACAGAGCTATTTTGTATTGGATTCAATGGGGTACCGATACTTCTGTTATCTGGCTACGTCACGTGCATACGTCATCAACCAAAGGCGTTTTCAACCGGAAGTTTAGCGGGAAATTTAAAATTGCACTTTATAAGTTAACCCGGCCGTATTGGCATGTGTTGCAATGTTAAGATTTCATCATTGATATATAAACTATCAGACTGCGTGGTCGGTAGTAGTGGGTTTCAGTAGGCCTTTAAATCTAACAGAAAATAACAAAAACATGATCCAGACCACAGATCATGACACATACACAATCTAATATATAATATAGTACAGTACTTGCAAATGAGACAGAAGTCTAAGATAAGACAGCCCAGTTACATTTTAAATAAATGGTTGTTGTTGTTTTTTAAACAATTAACATGTATTAACACATTTGAACACACACACATGTACCAAAAATTGGTACCCGTGGAGTACCGGCATCGATTTCCAGGTATTGAAAATTGGTACCATATCTATTGTACCCATCCTTAGATGGTGGGTCCCGTAGCTAGACCAGTTGAGAACCACTGAGCTACAGAAGTGTGTTTTGTTCACTCAGTTTTTTGTTTTGTTTTTGTCTGTGACGGCAAAGGGTAAAAATGTGATGAATGGAGCGTAATGCTTCCAGGCTGCCCGGCACAATGTGGCTATAAGTCACAAATTCCCAAATAAACGGACAACAATATACGCTATATTATGAAAGAATAAAAGCGGAATGTACACTGTAAAGTGAAACATTCACGTTTGTGTTCCGTATTCACGTTTGTGTCCGTGTCATCGCACGCTATAAAAGTTAAGGGTGAGAAGACCTTTCATTGTTCTTTCATTCATTTTTCTTTTTACTGCTTTTCCTTCTCAGGGTCACGGACTGGTCGCCAGTCAATGACGGGGCACATAAAAACAAGCATTCACACTCACATTCACACCTATGAGAAATTTTGAGTCACCAAAAACACTGCACCGTGTAAAGCCTTCTTTGAAGTGCGGCCACTTTACAAAGGCAACCGGCTCGTTCCGGTGACATCACAATGGCGGGTCGATTGCCGTCACTTCGACTCCCAGACAAGCCACTGAGTTTTGTTCGAGCCGTTGAAAAGGGAGCTACATTATGTCATAGATTGCAAGTAAGTGACTGTGCCGCATTTTAGACGCCGTCTGGACGACCCTGACAGCGGTTATCATTCACCTCAGACAAGTCCTCTTTGAAGAAATGGCCTGATGCAATCCTTCGCCAAGACAATCATACAAAAGAGTCATCATGCAATTTTGGGACAATGTTCAGGGAAAGGGCCTTGGTCTTACCCCTTGTGCATGTCAGGGACAAGCTGAACTTTTGCTTGATACGGCATCCATTCATTGTCTGTACGGCTTGTCCTCAATAAGGGTCACGGGTGGGCTGGAGCCTACTCCAGTTGACTTTGGGTGACAGGCGTGGTCAGGCCTGGCCCTAACCAACCTGGCGCCTTAGGCAAGATTTTAGGTGGCGCCCCCCCACATCGGCAGTGAAGTGTATATACTCACAAGAAACCGAATAGCTTTGTCTTTGACCTTTTTTTTTACTTAAAGAAATCAACATATTATATGAGAATGTTATGTTATGATTATCTTTAACCGAATCACAGCAGTGCTCAAATTAAAAAACAGCATTCCCTCTCATGTGATATTGCTTAATTAACATTAATGATGTGCACTTTAACAACTAGACTTACAACTATACCTAATATATAAAGGGGTGGAAAAGTGACTATTACCTGCAGGGCAAACATTAGCTAACCAGAAGGCAATAACAATGTCAACAAAAAACACCTGCTTAAAAGATCTAATACAAATGTCCCTGAGGAATGTAAGGTGGGAGTACTGTAATTACTAGAGATGTCCGATAATATCGGCAGACCGATATTATCGGCCGATAAATGCGTTAAAATGTAATATCGGAAATTATCAGTATCGTTTTTTTATTATCAGTATCGTTTTTTTTTTGTTTGTTTTTTTTTTATTAAATCCACATAAAAAACACAAGATACACTTACAATTAGTGCACCAACCCAAAAAACCTCCCTCCCCCATTTACACTCATTCACACTCATTCACACAAAAGGGTTGTTTCTTTCTGTTATTAATATTCTGGTTCCTACATTATATATCAATATATATCAATACAGTCTGCAAGGGATACAGTCCGTAAGCACACATGATTGTGCGTGCTGCTGGTCCACTAATAATACTAACCTTTAACAGTTAATTTTACAAATTTTCATTAATTACTAGTTTCTATGTAACTGTTTTTATATTGTTTTACTTTCTTTTTTATTCAAGAAAATGTTTTTAATTTATTTATCTTATTTTATTTGATTCATTTTTTTAAAAGTACCTTATCTTCACCATACCTGGTTGTCCAAATTAGGCATAATAATGTGTTAATTCCACGACTGTATATATCGGTTGATATCGGTATCGGTTGATATCGGTATCGGTAATTAAAGAGTTGGACAATATCGGCATATCGGATATCGGCAAAAAGCCATTATCGGACATCCCTAGTAATTACCTAACGTTACATTATTATTTTCCATAACAATTTAGCCCCCTCCACAATATTAACCCGACGTTAAAACAGAACTAGCTATTTATTGATTACCAATTGTTGAATCATGTAACATTAGCTTAATGCTAAAAAAGCCAGGTTACAGTCACATTCTGTAACAGACAAATAATTTCATGTAGGCTAACGTTACCTACCTGCTACCTCTGTCTTTTTCTCGTTTCTCCTCCTCTTCTTTTCTCTTTTTTCTTCCCTGGGCACCTGACAGTTTTGGCCGTTTTGACATCTTGTGTTGAAGGGAGGCTTTACTTTGCATTTTAATTAACGTGGGATTATTTTTTGTATTTAGAAATATTAGTACCAACTTTTTTTTTTTTTCTCCAACATTTGTGGCACTGGCGTGGCGCCCCCTAATGGATGGCGCCCTTAGCATTTGCCTGTACGGCCTATGCCACGGGCCGGCCCTGGGCGGGGTACACCCTGAACTGGCCGCCAGTCACTCGCAGAGCACAGAAACAGTGGACCGACGATTCACACCCACATTTACACCTGTGACAATTCACTCACTGCAAAAACTGGAATCTAAGTAAGATTAAATATCTCAAATAAGGGTGATATTTGCTTATTTTCTGTCTGATAAGATAATTCTTCTCACTAAGCAGAGTTTATGTTAGAGTATTTTACTTGTTTTAAGGGTTTTGGTTCTAAATGATCTCAGTAAGATATTACAGCTTGTAGCTGAGATTTGATGACCTATATTGAGTAAAACATGCTTGAAACTAGAATATCAACTGTTGCAAAGCTGTGTCATTAACACTAACAAGTATAAAACTACTTTTAGTAATAATTTCTTACTTCAAGCATGAAAAAAAAAATCATGATGCCAAGCGCATATCATTATGTCAAGATAATGGCACTAGCATTTGCTTCATTTAAGAATATTTTTCAACATATTGAGCGAAAAGGTCTCGTTTTTTTTCTACCAAGAAAAGTGCACTTGTTTTTAGTGAGAATATACTTATTTTAAGGTATTTTTGGGTTCGTTGAGGTTATCTAATTTTACTTGTTTTGGAAAGTCTTGACAAGTCGAATTGTCTTGTTCTATTGGCAGATAATTTTGCTTAATTCAAATAAAATATCCCTACTTTTAGTATTTTTTTTATTTATTTTTTTTAAATTTTTTTATTTATTTTAAACAACACAAAAAAAGACACAAGATACACTTACCATTAGTGCATCAACCCAAGAAAACCCTATCTCCCCCATTCACACTCATCCACACTCATTTACACAAAAGGGGCTGTCTCTTTCTGTTATTAAAAACTTCTGGTTCTTACAATATAGAATAATACAGTCTGCAAGGGATACAGTCTTTAGAGCACACATGATTGTGTGTGCTGCTGGTCCACTAACATTTTCATCAATTACTATTTTTTATGTAATTGTTTTTATATTGCTTTACTTTCTTTTCTATCCAAAAAAAACTATTTTTCTTTTTTTTCTTTTTTTTTTTTACTTTTATTTATTTATCTTCATTTATTTATCTTATTTCATTACACATAAAAAATAAAAATAAAACGTTTTTAAAAAAAATAATAAATAAATAAATAAAACAAATTAAAACAAAACAAACAAAGGACCTTATCTTCACCAGACCGGGTTGTCAATTAAATCAGATTGTTCAAAAGTGTTCTTAAAACCAGGTCCAGTTCAGATTACGTCCAGATCGGGCTCAGCAACACACACCTTCACCCATGTACACTGAAATCCAGGGAACACAACAGGTTGCATACAACCCACAAACAAAAATACATTTTCAAATTAAGCACCCATGTACAGTCCAGATCACATCCAAGTCGAACTCAGCAACACATACCTTCATTTATGTACACTTAAAATAGGGAATACATATGTCTTGTTTTTGAACACTGACTTTTTGCAGTGCTGAATTTAGAATCTCCAATTACCGTAAAAGTGATGTACGTCACACATGCAATTTGAACTTTATTATTAGTTCATCAGAATCAGTATCAGAAATATTATTAATCCCCAAGGGGAAATTAAGATTTTCTGCACAATCCCATTCAAGATCAGACAAACATTACAGGGAGACTGAACAGGATCGCTGACAGGTCTTTCGGCGCCCCTTTACAAAAGAGGTGAGAAACAGGTAAACCGTGTTGGGGGTGGAAAAAAAAAAAAATCAGTCTAATCCAGGGCCCCTGGAGAGAGGGTTCAGACTGAGGCCAAGGAAGAAAAACCTCTCATAGCCATAGCACACATAAGCATGTGTGTAATAGGGAAACTTCAAACATCAAAGAACACAAAGGACATTAAAAACATTAAAAGAGCCAACCAGCCATTTCTACATACAGCTACAATTGAAAAACAACAACAACAAAAAAACATATACACTGTGGTGGCCTCTGCGGTGTTCCACGCCATCGTCTGCTGGGGTGGGGTGGGGGGGGTGCATGGCCAGAGACAGGAGCAGACCCAACAAAGCAACGAAGAGAGCCGACTCCACCCTTGGCCGCCCACTAACTCTCGGCCAGTGTCCAGTCCGCATGGATGACCGAGGCTGCATCTAAGGAGACCGAGGTGTCCGATACCAGCTCAGTCAGCCAAGACACTGTGAAGCTTGTCCGTCCCTAATTATTTAGTATTATTATTATTATTAAAGGTTTAAATTAGGCCTATATGTCAATATAAAGTTGTTAAAGAATTAAGTTGTCAAAGAATATCCTGTTTTTTTTATGGAAAAAACTTTAAATATGCAATATTTTCACCCAATAAAAATTGTAAGTGGAAAATTTGAGATTATATAATAATTGGAGCCTTAAATTAAAGTTAAAGTACCAATGATTGTCACACCCACACTATAGGTGTGGCAAAATTATTCTCTGCATTTGACCCATCACCCTTGATCACCTCCTGGGAGGTGAGGGGAGCAGTGGGCAGCAGCGGTGGCCGCGCCCGGGAATCATTTTTGGTGATTTAACCCCCAATTCCAACCCTTGATGCTGAGTGCCAAGCAGGGAGGTAATGGCTCCCATTTTTATAGTCTTTTGTATGACTCGGCCGGGGTTTGAACTCACAACCTACCGATCTCAGGGAAAGGTCAATAACTCATAACATTGATTTTAAGTAATTATCATTTTTTGAGCAATGACACTTTAAAAAAAAGTCCCACTAAAATTATTAGTGATCCAAAAGGGTCCTACTCATTAAAGTGTTAAAAAATAAATTATACATTTTTTTAACTTATAGCACAACAATCTCGAGATCAACTTCAGATCTATTCGTCAATTATAAGTTTTATTGTTGTATATGTTTTTTGTTTGTTCGTTTTAGGCCCTTCTTTAAAAAAAAACAGCTTAGTTTTTTTATATGCCAAACACAAAATATGCAACATTTTCCCCCAAAAATATTTCAAAGTGGAATATTTAATGTGACGTAATTGGAGCCTTGAATAGGTCAATAATTCACAACATTGATTTTGATTCATTATTATGTTTTAAAGAAAGAAACAGCCTGCATGGCAGCTTTGTGTTATTAGAGTCAACATGTCAACATTTTCTTGTTACATTTCCCCTGTTTGCTCTTTTACACCACTTTTTATGTTTTTTTGTCGTATTTTTAGAATGTGACGTGGGGCCGTTAAAAAATTACCTGCGGGCCGCAAATGGCCCCCGGGCCGCACTTTGTACACACCTGGTTCAGGCAGAATACACGATGTGCATATAGGCCCCAGCAATTTGTGGGGCCCCCCGTTTTGCATGAAGAAGTACATATAAAATATCAATTAATGATTGACAGGGCACTTCATATGAAATTTTACCGCAAACATATTCTTTCTGCTCCATCACTGACCCCATACACATGCTTAGGCTCGTGTAGCCCACAACATTAGTCCTTGTTTTGTAAGCCAGAGGCCAGAGGCAATGGAGCCCCCCTTAACACGCCTCCTCACGCAGACCGGGCTTTCATCCCCGCCCTGCCTGCCTTCTTTACTACAGTAGTTGTTGTTTTTTTTTTGCTAAGACCATATGTATTATGGACACCGATGATCGCCACCAGCCATCTAATTTTTAATTGACTTTCAACATAGCACAACATCCCAAATGGTATAGTGAGACCAGCGGCTCACCGTGGTTTGGTGTCGGCTCAAGGAGGAAAACACACGGAGAACAGACAGGAAGAAAGCTCGGCTGCAAATGCAAAATCCTGGAAGTATGTGTATATTGACAATAAAATGCTTGTCTATTTTATGTCATTTTAATACCTTTACTGCTGCCGATTTGAACACTTAAACAATATCGACTCGAAACCGGCTATACCAGGCCTGGGCAATTATTTTGACTCGGGGCCCACATTTAGAGAAAAAAATGTGTCTGGGGGCCGGTATATCTATTTTTAGGGACACTAATACAAAACTTCACAATAATGTCTGATTGAATGCTAAAAACGTTATGACAGACCGCCTTAAAAAAACGTAATGGAATTTTACATTTTTCTACGAACGATAAAACATTGAATATTGACAAAATATGAATGTCACACCCCCTTTCGATCGACATATTTTACAATCAAGTGAAACGCAACAAAATCTGCAACAAACAGTGAAATATGAACGCGAAGGGTGACCATAGTAACTAATTAGATTACCATAGTAACTGGTATATCATCCATAAGCGCATATTCCAACCATTGAAATACTTTGTATTAGAGATGTCCGATATTATCGGCCGATAAATGCTTTAAAATGTAATATTGGAAATTATCGGTATCGGTTTTTTTTCATTTAATTTTTTTTTTATATTATTAAATCAACATAAAAAACACTAACAATTAGTGTACCAACCCAAAAAACTTCCCTCCCCCATTTACACTCATTCACACTCATTCACACAAAAGGGTTGTTTCTTTCTGTTATTAATATTCTGGTTCTTACATTATATATCAATACAGTCTGCAAGGGATACAGTCCGTAAGCACACATGATTGTGCATGCTGCTGGTCCACTAATAGGACTAACCTTTAACAGTTAATTTTACTCATTTTCATTAATTACTAGTTTCTATGTAACTGTTTTTATATTGTTTTACTTTCTTTTTTATTCAAGAAAATGTTATATTTTATCTTATTTTATAAATTTTTTAAAAAGGACCTTATCTTCACCATACCTGGTTGTCCAAATTAGGCATAATAATGTGTTAATACCACGACTGTATATATCGGAAACAATTGATATCGGTATCGGTAATTAAGAGTTGGACAATATCGGAATATCGGATATCCGCAAAAAAGCCATTATAGGACATCCCTACTTTGTATAGTTCAAGACTTACGGCCATTAGAAAACATCACTGCACATCATAATGGCAGCTACAGTTTCCATCTTAAAGATCTAAAAAAATTATTTGGGAATGTCCGGCGGGCCGCATGTGGCCCCCGGGCCTTAATTTGCCCAGGTCTGGGCTATACAAAAAACTACACCCCAAATGTAATATTGGATTATAATACTATCTGGTCCATTGCCAAACACAGTAGACACTGATCCAATTAAAAGTAGTTTTTTGGAAAATCATACCTTATTTTGCCAGAGGAGGCTGATGCTATTGTCTTACACTAGAAGGCTAAGCTAGCTACAAAACAACTCGAGCTAACATATCATTCACACATGTCTAACGTATTATTATTTACCGTTTCATTGTCTCCTCCATTGCCATAATTAGTAGTCGCCAACTCCGCAATTACATTTTTTTTTTTTTTAATCATTCTTTATTTTGCCAGAGGACGATGATGCTATTGTTTTAGAAGGCTAAAATAGCTGTACAACAACTCAAGATGACATTGCTCACATATGATTAGATCACTTACCGTTTCATCGGCTCCTTCTTTGCCATAAATATAGTAGTCACCAACTCTGCAATTAAAAGTAGTTTTCCGGATGTTTTGCAAAACATTGTGGGTGAAGCAGAACTCTTCTTGGCACCTCCTCGAAGCGACATCTTCACAGTTGAAGGCACTTTGCCGCAAATCATAAAAGTTAAAAGTAAGGCACTTTTTACTTCAGATGAGGCTGAAAGTTTGTGTAGTGACATGTGCCAGTCAAAGCAAACCAACAAAAGCATTTTTGATCATTTGCTGGTCTTACAGAAACTAAAAATGGCTGACTCGTACAAGGATTTTGGGGTAAATGTCCACCATGTATGGAAAATCCGCTGACGTCACCCTTGAACAAAATTCCAAAAGGCACCATTTGGAGGAATCATGAATGCCTCCAGGGTTTGATTTCCAATTTTTTAGAGACACATGCAGATCCCAAATAAAATGGTAAATGGGTTATTCTTGTATAGCGCTTTTCTACCTTCAATGTACTCAAAGCGCTTTGACACTATTTCCACATTCACCCATTCACACACACATTCACACACTGATGGCGGGAGCTGCCATGCGAGGCCTTCACCACGACCCATCAGGAGCAAGGGTGAAGTGTCTTGCTCGAGGACACAACGGACGTGACGAGGTTGGTAGAAGGTGGGGATTGAACCAGGAACCCTCAGGTTGCTGGCACGGCCACTCTCCCAACTGGCGGACTCGTACAAGAACTCGTATATACAGATAAGCAGGTACCAATAGGTAAGAAAAGTTGGTTTTGCATGATAGGGCCCCTTTAAGATTATTTTTTTTGCACTAAATATAGTAAATTATTGAACATGTTATCCCCATGAATGTGTTGTATTACAAAACAGGCATCAAATTAAAATGTTGTTTTGATTAAAAAATGTAAAAAAATAAAATAAAATAAAGTGTAACAATATTTTGTAATGGGGGGAATAAACTTCTGCTTAGGGCCACGATTAATCTGCAGTTATACCAGTGGCGTGCAGTCAGGGGAGGCAGGTGAGGCAGGGCCTCACATGCCATCATGGAAAGAAAAAAAAATTATTAAATTGTTATATGTATCCAGTGATTATACTATAAAGTTATTTTCCATTTAACCTCACCAGTTTTAGATTATTTTTATTCAAAATCGCTGAATTTTCACATTTGCCGTTAAAATACTGAGAAGAGACTTGCGGTGAGTCACCAGCCAGTTGAGCCTCACCATGGATTGCGCAATGACTCGGCTAACTGCTGGCCTGCTGTGCAGTGAGACCGTATTGCTATATGAATTATATTATACATTTCCATAGTTTAGTTAGCTTAAGTATATAATGTACAGTGCATTTTGTCAACAACTATATGTGTGTAACGTATTTCTTGTGCTGAGCAATCATAAAACGGCTGCGAAGACGCACTGGGTGAGGCTCGCTGTAATCCCGCCTCCTGGTGGTAGAGGGCGCTAGTGATCCCAGGGATCATTCTTGCGACTACTTGGCTGCAGAATAAGTGACAACAAGCAGCAACAGTTAGCAAGTCAAGTGCAGCGGCAGTGATGGTTTATTTTTTCCTCTCGCCTGGACTTTTACCATGGAGGATTACATATCTAAAATAAAACAGTTTTCTAAACTGGACTTTCAATCGAAGCAGGAGGTAATACTTAAAGGAAGATCTCCATCGAGACAGAGAGACTTTTAAAACTGAAGAAAGATAAGGAATACTTCTATAAACAAGTTATCGATGCTTTTGTTCAGAAGGAGCGGCGCATGGACTTCATTTATAAGTAAAGGTAAGACCATAATAACGTTTTTTTATTAAATGTGCTATTTGTGTGCTACAGTTTGTATGTGTAAAGTTTAAGTTAAGTTAAAGTACCAATGATTGTCACACACAATTAGTCCTCTGCATTTGACCCATCCCCTTGATCACCCCCTGGGAGGTGAGGGGAGCAGTGGGCAGCAGTGGGCAGCAGTGGGCAGCAGCGGCGCCGCGCCCGGGAATCATTTTTGGTAATTTAACCCCCAATTCCAACTCTTGATGCTGAGTGCCAAGCAGGGAAGAATGCTGGTATGAGCTTTTAAACATAACCCGTTAACTGCTGCCAATCAAATGGTGAATAAGATATTCTTTAGGGTTCATATGTTTGTAAATCTGACTGTGATGAAGCCAGTGCCTCACCAGCCATTAACCTCACCACACGTCACTGGTTTATACCAAGTTCTGGTATTTTTTGGTACCGGTTCCTTATTGAATTGGTCCACGAGGACCGTGAAAACAAACAAATGATACTGCTATCTGTATTTTTTTGTTCCAGCTGACACGCTGTCACATTCAGTTCAGCTACCACTGTTGCACATTAAATTCAGCTCGGAATAATGACAAATAAGGAAGCAACACCACATAAAAGTTTGCAACAAACAATGTTTTCCTCCTCAAAAGTTCCTTAAAGTCATGCAGTTTGAAGTGAACGCACTTTAATCACGACGAGTCACAACCGCGTTTTATCAACCCTCCTCCTAGCGATCCATTAATCAACAGGCCGATACTAATATAATAAATCATTAAGTTGCTTTGGAGCAAGACGTCACGCCATTGTGCCGCGTTTGGGTGTCATTATTACACATTTGGCTTAAATGTGTTTCAGTTCCTTCTGTCTTGACTACAAACTGTATGATCGAGCGTTACACATGCTCACTCGGTTTTGTTATTTATATAATACACACTACACACACACATACATTGGTAGCTGTTAACACCCAATATGGCTTTCGGTCCGGTCCGGTGCAACATAAACACAAATAATTCCTATTGTTACAAAATGCACACCCACATAACATGCTAATTGATTGTATTAATTTTCACAAATTACAGATAGTACTGGTATCATACCGATAAACATCCCTACTACCGTATTTCCTTGAATAGCCGCAGGGGCGCTAATTAATTTAAAACCTCCTGTCACTCCGGTGCTTACCAGAAGCCTGCGGGATGGCCAAGCATGCGCTAATTATTTTAAAACCTCTTCTCACTCCGGCGCTTACCTTATCATGAAAAGCACATTTGATAAAAAAAAACGCTTTATTATTGTCTTACCTTTAGGTATAATTGAGTCCATGCCAGCTCCTTTTGAAGAAAAACATCGATATAGGAGTCTTCCTTATCTTTCTTCAGTTTTAAAAGTCTCTCTGTCTCGATGGAGATCTTCCTTTTAAGTATTACCTCCTGCTTCGATTGAAATTCCAGTTTAGAAAACTGTTTTATTTTAGATATGTAATCCTCCATGGTAAAAGTCCAAGCAAACAATGGCTGCGTACTCTTGCTGCCGGTTGTCTTCTTCTGCAGCACTCTTCTGCAGTACCAGCAGTCGCAAGAAGGATCACTAGCGCCCTCTACCACCAGGAGGCGGGAGTCATTTAATGACTCATATTTGACCCGGCGGAAGTGCCAAGCATGCGCTAGTTATTTTGCGAAACAAGTTTGACCCGGCTGTAATTCGAGGGATGCGAATACCATATTCCCGGCGCCAATTCAAGGAAATACATGATTCATGCATTTTTTTGGGGGGTGGGGTGGGGATTGATTAATACGTGTCAAAGTGATACATTTGATAACCGTGAAATGTGTATATTTACAAAAAGAGGGGTAGAGGATTTGGTCTTGGGTTTTAAAAAGTTTGGTGTGCACCAGTCTAGAACGGGGGTCAGCAACCCGTATGCGGCTCTTTAGCGCCGCCCTAGTGGCTCCCTGGACCTCTTTCAGAGATGTGTGAAAATGTAAAAAAAAAAAAGTTTTTGTTTTAATATGGTTTCTGTAGAACAAACATGACACAAACCTTCCTAATTGTTAGAAATCCAACTGTTTATGTTAAACATGCTTCACCGATGAGAGTATTTGGCAAGCAGCGTTTTGTCCTACTAATTTCAGCGGTCCTTGAACTCACCGTAGTTTGTTTACATGTACAACTTTCTCCGACGCTGCCCCAAAAAGACGTGTTTTATGTCACTCCTTCTTTGTCTCATTTTGTCCACCAAACGTTTTATGCTGTGCGTGACTGCACAAAGGTGAGCTTTGTTGATTTTATGGATTTGCTGGAGTGCTTATCAGGCATATTTGGTCAATCCTTAACTGCAAGTAGGGATGATACTCGAAACCGGTTTTCCCGGTTGTTCGATAAGAAAAGAACACAGTCCTCGGACTCGAATCCCTTTTTGAGAACCGGTACCCGTTATCGAGACCACTATAGTAAAGAAAAATAGTTGGTTCTTTATTCGAATCTCATCCCGACCAGAAATGCTCCGTGTGATATCACAAGAAATGACGTCACATAGCTCAGTCATTAGGCGCAGATAGCGAAAGCAGGAAAAACAATGGACCGGAAAAAGCGCTCCAAGGTGTAATAAAGTTCAAAACAAAAGGTATAATCCATCGAATAACTTTACTGAGAGATTTGAGCAGGGTACAAACACATGACGAACACTTTTACGACCAACCAGAAACATAGCAACCAGGCTAGCAATCCTTTACGGCAGCTGTCGCAACGTTCTTAAAGCAACCGCAGCACGTACATATATATATATATACAACATATCTCCCTTTTTTAACTTTTGTTTTTCTTTCCTTGTAAACAAAACAAAATCACACTGTATATGTGTTGTCTGTCTAATTATAAATAATGCAGACGAGGCGTGTTGGCTGAATTCTTGACGTTTACTTTCACAGCATGCTCATAACCTCATTCTTAGCTGCCGGGTGGCGACATGCAACAACACTTTTCAGGGCAACCGCGCATGCTCGTCACTCCCGTTGCATGCTGGGTAGTGTAGTTGTTATTTTCCCTAGCTCATAACATCACATCTTTCCCCCCTATAAAGAAATAATGTTAACTCAATAAAGTGTATTTCTTTTTTTAGCTTTAACTTTTCATTTTTTAGCATTGTAACCACATTTGCAAACAACTTTTCTCTTCATAGAATTTTTTTTCAATAAAGAAATAAAGTGCAAACATGTCAAAGCATCATAACAAACAGTTATGTCAAATAGCAGCAGAAGTGCACTTTTTGGAAAGCTGTATTATTTTCAGTTTTGTGCCCAAGGGACTGATTTTATTTAACACTATAGTATTATTTATATACTTATAGTGATCACAGAGACAGGTTGTTTTTGTGTTACTGTATATATTTGTTTTTCTGAAAAATCCCACTTAATATACACTACCGTTCAAAAGTTTGGGGTCACCCAAACAATTTTATGGAATAGCCTTCATTTCTAAGAACAAGAATAGACTGTCGAGTTTCAGATGAAAGTTCTCTTTTTCTGGCCATTTTGAGCGTTTAATTGACCCCACAAATGTGATGCTCCAGAAACTCAATCTGTTCAAAGGAAGGTCAGTTTTGTAGCTTCTGTAACGAGCTAAACTGTTTTCAGATGTGTGAACATGATTGCACAAGGGTATTCTAAGCATCAATTAGCCTTCTGAGCCAATGAGCAAACACATTGTACCATTAGAACACTGGAGTGATAGTTGCTGGAAATGGGCCTCTATACACCTATGTAGATATTGCACCAAAAACCAGACATTTGCAGCTAGAATAGTCATTTACCACATTAGCAATGTATAGAGTGTATTTCTTTAAAGTTAAGACTGGTTTAACGTTATCTTCATTGAAAAGTACAGTGCTTTTCCTTCAAAAATAAGGACATTTCAATGTGACCCCAAACTTTTGAACGGTAGTGTACTTTGGGTAACAACAGTCAATATTTATTTATTGTATTTATTTTTTTTAGGGGGGTAACAGTCAATATTTATTAATTTTGTTCTTATATAATAAAAGTGAGCTTTTGTTAAACCAAATATTGTGTGTTTTCTTCCATATACAACAACCTATCTGGACTCGATAAGAGAACCGATAAGGAATCTGTTCGATAAGAGGATTCGATAATAGGCTCGAACTCGATAATTTCTTATCAAACATCATCAACTGCAAGCTAATCGATGCTAACATGCTATTTAGGCGAGCTGTATGCACATATTGCGTCATTACGCCTCATTTGTAGGCACATTTGAGCTCAATTAATTTCCTTGACTTACGTCCTCTGTGTATTTAATTTATATGTGCATGTCTCATGACACATTATCTGTATGTATTGGCTGCATTTCTCATAGTTGTTTGTTCGCCGTGTTGTTCCAGACCACAGCAAACGTTACCCAGCTTGCAAAGATTGTAATGTTTGGGTCATTTTTTTTATATGGTGCCTTTTGCGTCCCCAGTATAAATCATGTCATATTTTCTCAAAATATTTACAATTGCTCATTCCATTAGTTTCTTTGTGTATGGTAAATTGTTGTCTATCATAAATACAGTGATATGGGCTTCAAACATTAGAATATATATTTTTTAAAGCTTTTGTTAAAGTTCTATTATGCGATTTTGCCATGTCCCTGGTGCTGTTTATTCAACTTTAATCTAGAAAATAACAAATAAAAACATATATTTTTAATTTTTTTTTGTTATGATATAATTATCATAGACAAGCTCTCTTTAGTCATATGGTGTATATTATCAAAATCGTAAAAAGAATTACAAAAAAATAAGGTTCTATGTCTGTCCCTGTGGTCGCTGTCCACTCTGTTAAGTTGCGTTACTGTCCCTTTAAGAAAACAACCACATTTGTCAGTGACATCATTCTCATCAGGTAACATCACACCAGTGGCGGGAAACTCAACTCTGGTAAGCTGTGTGGTTTTTTAGCTCTCTTACTATCTGATGTTGATGTTTTTATGAAGTGAATTTAATGTGGTTGAACATAACGTGTCCACTCTGTTAGGCCTAAATAATAAGGAGATCAATCAAATTGAAATTTTTCAAAACATGTTTGTGTGAAATTATAGATTTCTTATCAATTATTCAAGTCCATGCTAGCTGTTATGTTAACACAGGCAGGCTGAAGGCTAACTTTAGCTCAAAATGTCCACCGTGTTAGTGTCCACCGTGTTAGCCTCATTCAACTAACACGGTGGACATCAACCTAACAGAGTGGACATGTATATAGTAATGTTGACTTATCACAATGTATATGTAGTGCTATTATGCATTCAACAGCAGTTTCTTTCATAATTCTTGGTTAATCATCACTGCTGTTGCAAAATATCATATACAGCAAATACATTGGTGTTAAAAGTACAGTGTTAATTATTGTTATTAATATAGCTAAATATACTATGATTTAGGTGCCTGAGTTCGACCAATATGTTTTTCAGCAAGTTACATATGTCATGTATACAATAGAACATAAAAATATTGGTAAATCAACTATTTATTTTTTACAAGTTATGAAGTCCAAATGGCACCCTATAAAAAAAACGACCCGTTTCATGTACCCTAAGATTTTTTTGTTAAAATCAAGTCAATAATGCACTTTTTTGTGGTCCCCTTTATTTAGAAAAGTACCGAAAAGTATGGAAATAATTTTGCTACCGGCACCAAAGTATTGGTATCGGGACAACACTATATCCTCCAACGTCCATCCCAGAGTTTGACGTTGGCAGAAGAGCGCGCGCGCGCGTGCGCACACAGTGAACGCGCGTGGCAGCGGGAGCGCGCGCATCGGAAGGAGCAAGGAAGCGAGGAGCCGAAGGAAGCAAAAAGAGCACACAGGCGCCGAGGCAGCGGATGATCGGAGCCGAGTGTGTGTTGCATTTTTCTCGCGTTGCATCTCCCTGGCCGCGGAGGACCTGAATCGACTACGATGATGATGATGATGATGATGATGATGCTGGTGCATCTGATGGCGATGTTGCTGTGCGGGAGCCAAGGTAAAAGACGCATGTGTGTAAGTGTGTGTGTGTGTGTGTGTATACTGTGTGTGTGTGTGTGTGTGCACAGCAGGCGTGACTTTGTGCAAACTTGTGTTAGCTGTTGTGAGACGTCTGGATTGTTGGACCAGACCTTATTTTGTAGTTGCATCACGTCTTTGGAGGAGCCTGTGGGCTTTGAGAGGGGATTATTGGAGAGGCTCTTTTTTTTTTTTTTTTTTTTTTTTTTTTTTTTTAATGCATTCATTTGTATTGTTGCGCAATTGCTGAATAACTATATTGTTTTTTATTTTTTTTTATTTTTTTGGTTCGACCTATATGGTATATTAGGTTTGCAACTTTCTGTTAATTAGTGAACGAGCAATGCAGCTGCAGGGCACAGCAGGTGCAACGTTGTGCAGGAAGTTTCGCAAATGGCAGTATGCTTTATTTTGACAGCTGACATCACGATTGTCCAAGCATGGAAAGTCCCCAAAAAAAAAAAAAAAAAAAAAAGATACAGCAATATCTGTTCTCATCTCAATCTGCGTGGGCGCTTCAATCAACTGTCACAATATGACTTGGCTTTTGCTGGCTTGCTGGCCAACGACGGCAGGTGGGGGTAGAGGGCTGCAAAGTGCTGCTTCCTGGCCCCCATCAGAACTATTCATTAGGTACACCTGCAAAGTCTGGAGACCCAACACATTTTTTTATTTTTATTTTATTTGCAAAAAGCTCAGTTATGCATTGAATCATGCTCGGAGTTATTGTTCATATTCCTGCCGCCCTTATTGAGAACACGAGTGGGTGAAGTGATCACACTGTGGTAAACGGTAGGACAGGGGTGTCAAACTCATTTTAGCTACGGGGCCGCACGGAGGAAAATCTATTCCCAAGTGGGGCCGTAATGGTAAAATCATGGCATGATAACTTAAAAATGAAGACAATTCCAAGTTTCTTTGTTTTACTTTGGTCCAAAAATAGAACGAGCACATTCTGAAAACCGCACAAATCACAAATAATCCTCTGGACAAAATACTTCGAGTTTGTTGAAAATTCTGAGGACATTGGTGCAGCTTCAAAAACATAATGATCTTAGACTTGGTCTCAGAGTATCTACAAAGCCAGGATTTAATTTAAAAGTCACCGTGTTTCTGGGATTGAACAAAAAACACAACATGTAAACCAGAGGTTTCAAACTCATTGTAGCTCAGGGGCCACATAAAGGAAAATCTATTCCCAAGTGGGGCCGTAATGGTAACATCATGGCATGATGACTTAAAAATAAAGACAATCCCAAGTTTCTTTGTTTTACTTTGGTCCAAAAATAGAACGAGCACATTCTGAAAACCGCACAAATCACAAATAATCCTCTGGACAAAACACTTTAAGTTTGTTAAAAATTCTGAGGAAATTGGTGCAGCTTCAAAAACACAATGAGCTTAGACTTGGTCTCAGTGGATCTACAAAGCCAGGATTGGACTTAAAATCACGGTCTTTCTGGGATTGGACAAAAAACACAACATGTAAACCAGAGGTGTCAAACTCATTTTAGCTCAGGGGCCACATAAAGGAAAATCTATTCCCAAGTGGGGCCGTAATGGTAAAATCATGGCATGATAACTTAAAAATAAAGACAATCCCAAGTTTCTTTGTTTTACGTTGGTCCAAAAATAGAACGAGCACATTCTGAAAACCGCACAAATCACAAATAATCATCTGGACAAAACACTTCGAATTTGTTAAAAATTCTGAGGAAATTGGTGCAGCTTCAAAAACACAATGAGTTTAGACTTTGTCTCAGTGTATCTACAAAGCCAGGCTTGAATTTAAAAGTCACCGTGTTTCTGGGTTTGGACAAAAAACACAACATGTAAACCAGAGGTGTCAAACTCATTTTAGCTCCGGGGCCGCATGGAGGAAAATCTATTCCCAAGTGGGGCCGTAATGGTAAAATCATGGGATGATAACTTAAAAATAAAGAGAATTCCAAGTTTCTTTGTTTTACTTTGGTCCAAAAATAGAACGAGCACATTCTGAAAACCGCACAAATCACAAATAATCCTCTGGACAAAACACTTTAAGTTTGTTGAAAATTGTGAGGAAATTGGTGCAGCTTCAAAAACATAATGAGCTTAGACTTGGTCTCAGTGGATCTACAAAGCCAGGATTGGACTTTAAATCACGGTCTTTCTGGGATTGGACAAAAAACACAACATGTAAACCAGAGGTGTCAAACTCATTTTAGCTCAGGAGCCACATAAAGCAACATCTATTCCCAAGTGGGGCCGTAATGGTAAAATCATGGCATGATAACTTAAAAATAAAGAGAATTCCAAGTTTCTTTGTTTTACTTTGGTCCAAAAATAGAACGAGCACATTCTGAAAACCGTACAAATCACAAATAATCCTCTGGACAAAACACTTAGAGTTTGTTAAAAATTCTGAGGAAATTTGTGCAGCTTCAAAAACTTAATGAGCTTAAACTTGGTGTCAGTGTATCTACAAAGCCAGGATTAAACTTTAAATCACGGTTTTTCTGGGATTGAACAAAAAACACAACATGTAAACCAGAGGTGTCAAACTCATTTTAGCTCCGGGGCCACATAAAGCAAAATCTATTCCCAAGTGGGGCCGTTATGGTAAAATCATGGCATGATAACTTAAAAATGAAGACAATCCCAAGTTTCTTTGTTTTACTTTGGTCCAAAAAAAGAACGAGCACATTCTGAAAACCGCACAAATCACAAATAATCCTCTGGACAAAACACTTTAAGTTTGTTGAAAATTGTGAGGAAATTGGTGCAGCTTCAAAAACATAATGAGCTTAGACTTGGTCTCAGTGGATCTACAAAGCCAGGATTGGACTTAAAATCACGGTCTTTCTGGGATTGGACAAAAAACACAACATGTAAACAGAGGTGTCAAACTCATTTTAGCTCAGGGGCCACATAAAGGAAAATCTATTCCCAAGTGGGGCCGTAATGGTAAAATCATGGCATGATAACTTAAAAATAAAGACAATCCCAAGTTTCTTTGTTTTACTTTGGTCCAAAAATAGAACGAGCACATTCTGAAAACCGCACAAATCACAAATAATCCTCTGGACAAAACACTTCGAATTTGTTAAAAATTCTGAGGAAATTGGTGTAGCTTCAAAAACACAATGAGTTTAGACTTTGTCTCAAGAGTATCTACAAAGCCAGGCTTGAATTTAAAAGTCACCGTGTTTCTGGGATTGGACAAAAAACACAACATGTAAACCAGAGGTGTCAAACTCATTTTAGCTCAGGGGCCACATAAAGCAAAATCTATTCCCAAGTGGGGCCGTAATGGTAAAATCATGGCATGATAACTTAAAAATTAAGACAACTCCCAAGTTTCTTTGTTTTACTTTGGTCCAAAAATAGAACCAGCACATTCTGAAAACCGAACAAATCACAAATAATCCTCTGGACAAAACACTTCGAGTTTGTTAAAAATTGTGAGGAAATTGGTGCAGCTTCAAAAACACAATGAGTTTAGACTTTGTCTCAGAGTATCTACAAAGCCAGGCTTGAATTTAAAAGTCACCGTGTTTCTGGGATTGGACAAAAAACACAACATGTAAACCAGAGGTGTCAAACTCATTTTAGCTCAGGGGCCACATAAAGGAAAATCTATTCCCAAGTGGGGCCGTAATGGTAAAATCATGGCATGATAACTTAAAAATGAAGACAATCCCAAGTTTCTTTGTTTTACTTTGGTCCAAAAATAGAACGAGCACATTCTGAAAACCGTACAAATCACAAATAATCCTCTGGACAAGACACTTCAAGTTTGTTGAAAATTGTGAAGAAATTGGTGCAGCTTCAAAAACACAATGAGCTTAGACTTGGTCTCAGTGTATCTACAACGCCAGGATAAAACTTTAAATCACAGTCTTTCTGGGATTGAACAAAAAAAACAGAGTTTGCACGGGTGCTTAAAAACCTTGAAAATGCTTGGATTTTAATGTTGTGTTTTCAAGGTTTAAAAAATGCTTGAATTTTGGGTGAAGTGCTTGTAAACGCTTATAAAATGTTCATCATATTTCTCGGCAGTCTGACTCAATAGGCTAACTATAAAATGGAAAAAACAATTAAATAAGTTACCTTAAAAATGAAAGCTACACGCTTGACGTGTTGGCCTTGCACAAGCCCTTACATTAGGTTGTTGTCATTTATATACGGCTCTGTGTCGCCCCCAAGAGGACATCGGTCCATGTCGTTTAAATGACAAAAACAAACTTTGGATAAAACATGGACCAAATCCACGTGTAGCCTGCTGCAAAGTCTGCAAAAAGGAAATCCAACATGCTCCATTATTTTGGTTGTCTACTTAACTTTTCTGACTACCTCAGTTAAAGCAAACAAGATACATTTTGTTGTTTTGGTCAATTGCATTAAAATCGTTTCATTATTGGACTTGTTTGTACTGTAAAGGTCATTTGTAACCTGTTTCACAACATGAGAACATGAGTGGATGAAGTGATCTATAATCTAAACTCCAAACATCTCAGAACAAGCTAGTCAGGTTACTGCTAGACCTCCACCCCAGATCCCACCTCACTCCTACCCACTTCTCTAAAGTGGGCTGGCTCAAGGTGGAGGACAGAGTTAAACAACTTGCACTGAGCCTAGTCTATAAAATCCGCTACACCTCCCTGATACCGAAGTACATGTCAAACTACATCCTTAACGTAAATGACCGCCATAACCACAACACCAGGGGGAGCTCCACTAACCACGTTAAACCCAGATTCCGAACTAACAAAGGTATTAACTCATTCTCTTTCTATGCCACATCAATGTGGAATGCGCTCCCAACAGGTATAAAAGAAAGGGTATCTCTATCCTCCTTCAAAACCGCAATAAAAGTTCAGCTCCAGGCAGCTACAACCCTAAACTAACACCCTCCCCGGATTGCTAATAATCCCATGTAAACAATGAAATGCAGATACTTTTTCTAATGCCTTCTGATCCTCTCTCTCTCTCTCTCTCTCTCTCTCTCTCTCTCTCTCTCTCTCTCTCTCTCTATGTCCACTACTTGATGTCCATATCCTACCCCCCCCTCCACACCCCTGATTGTAAATAATGTAAATATTTAAATGTGATTATCTTGTGTGATGACTGTATTATGATGATAGTATATATGATAGTATATATCTGTATCATGAATCAATTTAAGTGGACTTAAACAAGTTGAAAAACGTATTCGGGTGTTACCATTTAATGGTCAATTGTACGGAATATGTACTTCACTGTGCAACCTACTAATAAAAGTCTCAATCAGTCTCAATCAATTACACTGTGGTAAACTCATTTTAACTCAGGGGCCGCATGGAGGAACATCTATTCCCAAGTGGGGCCGTAATGGTAAAATCATGGCATGATAACATAAAAATAAAGACAACTCCAAGTTGTTTTCTTTTGTTTTACTTTGGCCTAAAATAGAACATTCTTAAAACCGTACAAATCCCAAATAATCCTCTGGACAAAATACTTCAAGTTTGTTAAAAATTCTGAGGAAATTTGTGCAGCCAATTACCATGAATTGATTTATGTAGACCTCAAATTAAGCAAGTTGAAAAATGTATTCGGGTGTTATCATTTAGTGGTCAATTGTACAGAATATGTATTGTACTGTGCGATCTACTAATTAAAGTTTCAATCAATCAATCAATCAAAAAGCTTCAAAAACACAATGAGCTTGGACTTCATTTCAGTGTATCTACAAAGCCAGGTTGAACTTTAAACCACAGTGTTTCTGGGATTGAACAAAAACACAACATGTAAACTCTTCGAGGTATCAAATACCTCCTTTTGTCATATCCACATTTCTCGTGTTTGACAGAGACATTTTGGGGGAGTAAGGGTGCCAAATGACGACGTGTTCGAAGCAGAACCCGTAAAACAGCAGGTTTTAAGTTTCATGTGGGTCGAGGAGGAGGAGCCACAGTCACCCTTTACTGTGTACCTCCTGCTTGGCCTCGGTATAAACCGTTTGCTTGCCTAACATAATTGCTATTGTGACATCCAGTGGACACATTAAGAACAGCAGTTTCTTTAGTTAAAAAAAAAAAAGCAGCTAATTTTTATACTTGGCAATTCATCACGCGGGCCGGATAAAACCTGTTCTAATCCGGCCCGCGGACCATAGGTTTGACACCCCTGCTGCAGGACATAGATCTTATGTGAGATGTTGTGGCGCCATTACCACCTCCTGTAGACTTTGTTGTTTCCACCGCAAGACTCCTCAGGAGGATTCTCTCTACCACTGGAACAGCAATGATCAACTAAACGCTGGCGGGCAACACTTAATTATCATTATTTTAGATACGACTGTTGCAGCTGGTCATTCCGTTTTAGTGTCCTTCGCAGATAGGAGGCGCATATTAACAACAGTCCCTTAGGGATTTCTTCCGCCAATTGCAACTTTGTCCAACGCCTGCAACTTTCCCACAACATTTTGTCCAATCAGCGTCATTTTCGCCAGTCAAATTCGTGCCTGATTGGCACTCAAATGCGCACGTCAGTTGTCTAATCCAAAAAATATGTTTGTTTCTTGTGTAGACGAAGCTGAAACGGCAACGTGTAAATATACAAACTCATGTTGTCATTCTCCCGCAGAGCTCAAAACTTCAAACCGGTTACTGTTTAGGTGCTCGGCCTTCTGGGTAATGTAATATACAAACCCCGTTTCCATATGAGTTGGGAAATTGTGTTAGATGCAAATATAAACGGAATACAAAGATTTGCAAATCCTTTTCAACCCATATTCAATTGAATGCACTACAAAGACAAGATATTTGATGTTCAAACTCATAAACTTTATTTATTTTTTTGCAGATAATAATTAACTTAGACTTTCATGGCTGCAACACGTGCCAAAGTAGTTGGGAAAGGGCATGTTCACCACTGTGTTACATGGCCTTTCCTTTTAACAACACTCAGTAAACATTTGGGAACTGAGGAGACACATTTTTGAAGCTTCTCAGGTGGAATTATTTCCCATTCTTGCTTGATGTACAGCTTAAGTTGTTCAACAGTCCGGGGGTGTCCCTTGTGGTATTTTAGGCTTCATAATGCGCCACACATTTTCAATGGGAGACAGGTCTGGACTACAGGCAGGCCAGTCTAGTACCCGCACTCTTTTACTATGAAGCCACGTTGATGTAACACGTGGCTTGGCATTGTCTTGCTGAAATAAGCAGGGGCGTCCATGGTAACGTTGCTTGGATGGCAACATATGTTGCTCCAAAACCTGTATGTACCTTTCAGCATTAATGGCGCCTTCACAGATGTGTAAGTTACCCATGTCTTGGGCACTAATACACCCCCATACCATCACACATGCTGGCCTTTCAACTCTGCACCTATAACAATCCGGATGGTTCTTTTCCTGTTTGGTCCGGAGGACACGACGTCCACAGTTTCCAAAAACAATTTGAAATGTGGACTCGTCAGAGCACAGAACACTTTTCCACTTTGTATCAGTCCATCTTAGATGAGCTCAGGCCCAGCGAAGCCGACGGCGTTTCTGGGTGTTGTTGATAAACGGTTTTCGCCTTGCATAGGAGAGTTTTAACTTGCACTTACAGATGTAGCGACCAACTGTAGTTACTGACAGTGGGTTTCTGAAGTAATCCTGAGACCATGTGGTGAAATCCTTTACACACTGATGTCGCTTGTTGATGCAGTACAGCCTGAGGGATCGAAGGTCACGGGCTTAGCTGCTTACGTGCAGTGATTTCTCCAGATTCTGTGAACCCTTTGATGATATTACGGACCGTAGATGGTGAAATCCCTAAATTCCTTGCAACAGCTGGTTGAGAAAGGTTTTTCTTAAACTGTTCAACAATTTGCTCACGCATTTGTTGACAAAGTGGTGACCCTCGCCCCATCCTTGTTTGTGAATGACTGAGCATTTCATGGAATCTACTTTTATACCCAATCATGGCACCCACCTGTTCCCAATTTGCCTGTTCACCTGTGGGATGTTCCAAATAAGTGTTTGATGAGCATTCCTCAACTTTATCAGTATTTATTGCCACCTTTCCCAACTTCTTTGTCACGTGTTGCTGGCATCAAATTCTAAAGTTAATGATTATTTGCACAAAAAAAAAAGTTTATCAGTTTGAACATCAAATATGTTGTCTTTGTAGCATATTCAACTGAATATGGGTTGAAAAGGATTTGCAAATCATTGTATTCCGTTTATATTTACATCTAACACAATTTCCCATCTCATATGGAAACAGGGTTTGTATAAATATTTAGCAACAAAACGGGATGCTCACTTGTTCACATGCATTTATATACAAACCCCAAAACCAGTGAAATTGGCACATTGTGTAAATGGTAAATAAAAACAGAATACAATGATTTGCAAATCCTTTTCAACCTATATTCAATTGAATAGACTGCAAAGACAAGATACTTAACATTTGAACTGGAAAACGTTGTCATTGTTTGCAAATATTAGCTCATTTAGCATTTGATGCCTGCAACATGTTTCAAAAAAGCTGGCACATGTGGCAAAAAAGACTGAGAAAGTTGAGGAATGCTCACCCATCACTTATTTGGAAAATCCCACAGGTGAACAGGCTAATTGGGAACAGGTGGGTGCCATGATTGGGTATAAAAGTAGATTCCATGAAATGCTCAGTCATTCACAAACAAGGATGGGGCGAGGGTCACCACTTTGTCAACAAATGCCTGAGCAAATTGTCGAACAGTTTAAGAACAACATTATTCAACAAGCTATTGCAAGGAATTTAGGGATTTCACCATCTACGGTCTGTAATAACATCAAAAGGTTCAGAGAATCTGGAGAAATCACTGCACGTAACATTGAATGCCCGTGACAATTCCATCTGAAAAGCTTCAAAAATTGGTCTCCTCAGTTCCCAAACGTTTACTGAGTGTTGTTAAAAGGAAAGGCCATGTAACACAGTGGTAAAAATGCACCTGTGCCAACTTTTTTGCAATTGGTTGCTGCCATTAAATTCTAAGTTAATGATTATTTGCAAAAAAAAAAACATATTTTCCTTTGCAATGCTGACCTAGCAGAGAGGCAAAATTTACATGTAAGAGATGTTTAAGTGTGATGATAATATAATTCAAATTTATATTGCTATAGATCGCTCTTAACATGTTAAGCTGTGTTGGAACATAAATGCATGTTTAAGATGCACACTTTTGAAGCGTAAAACTTACTGTGAATGTCCGCAACCTGGGGACGACAAAGCAGACAGCAGAAATTAAAGAAGCTCTCGGTGGTGTCTTTCTGTAATAATCATTTTTATGACTATGATTAAAACAGTTCAGTAATTTGACAATGACCTCTGAGTATGTACTTTTACTGCCATCTAATGCAGACGTGGGCAATTGTTTTGACTTGGGAGGCTATATTGACAGAAATTAATGTGTCTGGGGGCGGGTGTGTATCTGTGTATAATTTATATATATATATATATATATATATATATATATATATATATATATATATATCAGGTACGCTAATACAAAAACACACACTAATGTCTGATAGACAAACTAACGCCAGACCACATTAAAAAATAATGGAGTTTTACAGTGTTTTGTACTGAATAAGACACTCAGAATGTACATGAAAATAAAGAATGTGTGATATACAATATTAACTATGAACGATAAAACACTGAATATTAACAATATATGAAGGTCGCTCATCTTTTAAAATTGCACATTCCAATCGTTGGAATATTTTCTATTGTTCAAGACTTATGCTAATTTGAAAATGGCACATTCGTAGTTTTGATGTTAAACGTTTAAAAATAATAATTTGGAAACGTTCGACCAGCTGGATTGAAAAACTTAACTAGACCGCGGGACGTATCTTGCCTAGGTCTGATCTAATGTCTACTTTTAAGTCTGTGTGGTATAAAACGAGTAAAACATCAATACTGTATTTCTTTTTCCAATTTTTGCTGAAATCCTGTGCTTTTTGACAAAGAACACCTTTTAAAAATTATAACAAACCCATAAAATCCCAAGCTGATTCAATGTTATTAAAAGAATACGCCTCAAAACAACGCCACTTTTTTTTAAAAAGCAGCTGCCGCAAATTGAAACAAAACGACTTAATTTTAGATAAGAAATATTGTGTAAAAATAATACAATAGAATGTGCCACAAACAACTGCAGTAGATTTATGAAGTAATATAAGAATAATTTACGACACTTTCCTTGGAGAGTGGGCTTCTACAGTATCACCTTCCAGCTGCTTCTCTGTCAAACACACCATCAGCAGCTTTTCAATATTTTTCATGGCTAAATGTCTACCTGTGTTGGCCCTGCGATGAGGTGGCGACTTGCCCAGGGTGTACCCCGCCTACTGCCCGAATGCAGCTGAGATACGCTCCAGCACCTTCCGCTACCCCTAAAAAGGAACAAGCGGTAGAAAATGGATGGAAATATCGCCGTTTAAAAATTATTTTAACATTTTTGGCATAGCGTTAGACTCATCCTTCAGTATAGTAGAGACGAGCTCTGATACGCTCGAATTGCTTCGCCAATGTTTTGATGATTCCCACTTCTTCTCAGCACTGTCTTCCACATGTACTTTCTTCCTTCCCATGATTAGAAAACAAAGTTATGTCAACCACCAGCTATATGCTAATTTTAGCCTTTTTCTTACTGCATTGGAACGTGTGTATATGTGCTTATTGTGGCTATGTGTTTTTTTTCCTGACCCCAGACTGAGGCCATGTCTGGGATCAACTTTTTTTTACTCGCGCCCTGTTGAACGGGTTTGTGCTGAAAATGACATTTCATTGTACATGTGCAATTAAAATATAATGCCTTCCTTTTAGCCAGTAAGACCTTTTGGGGCGGATCTTACGCGGTTCGCTGTGATATTATAGCTCTTATCTCAAAACACTCTTAAGTTTAGGCCCCTTCTACACTAAGGTTATCCAGGCTAAATCCCACCTAACCTTACCCTTGTCCACAAACACACAATGGTCGTTTAAGACCGCCTCCGTCCGCCGGCGCAATGCAACCTAGTACGCGTGCGCGGAAAATGCACACGTCCTAGTCACCTCCAGTGTTGCTTTGTGTGCAAGTTCTTGAAAGGAACTTATCTGAACAATATCTAGTGTTGTGGTATTTCAATTAACTGGAATCCAGTGTGCTGTGGGGCCCTATTGTAGTGAATCACACCTGAGCCATCATAAATTAATCAAATCTTTAAAGGCCTACTGAAACCCACTACTACCGACCACGCAGTCTGATAGTTTATATATCAATGATGAAATCTTAACATTGCAACACATGCCAATACGGCCGGGTTAACTTATAAAGTGCAATTTTAAATTTCCCGCTAAACTTCCGGTTGAAAACGCCTTTGGATCATGACGTATGCGTGTGACGTAGCCAGTGAAACGGGAGTATCGGTAGCCCATTGAAGCCAATACAAAATAGGTCTGTTTTCATTTCATAATTCCACAGTATTCTGGACATCTGTGTTGGTGAATCTTTTGCAATTTGTTTAATGAACAATGGAGACTGCAAAGAAGAAAGTTGTAGGTGGGATCGGTGTATTAGCGGCTGGCTGTAGCAACACAACAAGGAGGACTTACTTGGATAGCACCCGCTAGCCGACGCTAGCCGCCAACCGCATCTGTGATCAGGTGAAGTCCTTCGTCGCGTCGTCGATCGCTGGAACGCAGGTGAGCACGGGTGTTGATGAGCAGATGAGGGCTGGCTGGCGTAAGTGGAGCGCTAATGTTTTTATCATAGCTCTGTGAGGTCCGGTTGCTAAGTTGCTAAGTTAGCTTCAGCGTCGTTAGCAACAACATTGTTAAGCTTTGCCAGGCTGAGAATTATTAACCGTGTAGTTACATGTCCATGGTTTAATAGTATTGTTGATTTTCTGTCTATCCTTCCATCCATCCATCCATTTTCTACCGCTTATTCCCTTCGGGGTCGCGGGGGGCGCTGGAGCCTATCTCAGCTACAATCGGTATCCTTCCAGTCAGGGATTTATTTATTTTGTGTCTATCTGCATTTGAGCCAGATGCTATCACGTTAGCTCAGTAGCTAAAGAGCTTCGCCGATGTATTGTCATGGAGATAAAAGTCACTGTGAATGTCCATTTCGCGTTCTTGACTCTCATTTTCAAGAGGATATAGTATCCGAGGTAGTTTAAAATACAAATCCGTGATCCACAATATAAAAAGGAGAGAGTGTGGAATCCAATGAGCCAGCTTGTACCTAAGTTACGGTCAGAGCAAAAAAAAGGTATGTCTTGCACTGCATTCTAGTCCGTCACTCTAACGTTCCTCATCCACGAATCTTTCATCCTCCCTCAAATTAATGGGGTAATCGTCGCTTTCTCGGTCCGAATCGCTCTAGCTGCGTTGAAAACAATAGGAAAATATGAGGATGCGAACAACTGACTACGTCACGCTACTTCCGGTAGGGGCAAGGCTTTTTTTTTATCAGAGACCAAAAGTTGCGAACTTTATCGTCGTCGTTCTATACTAAATCCTTTCAGCAAATATATGGCAATATCGCAAAATGATCAAGTATGACACATAGAATGGATATGCTATCCCCGTTTAAATAAAAAACATTCATTTCAGTAGGCCTTTAATAAACACATAAAAGTAAACAACAATGTGACAAAGAACATTTTAAATCAATCAATCTAGGGATCTAGATATCTGGTCAGGACACTCCTCACTCTTTTGCCTTCACCTTCAATGTCCATTCGTTTTTGGTGAATTTATATACTTTGGACCTAGACGTTGAGTCGGCGACATACATGGCGGACAATAACTGATACAGTCTGCTTTGCCAGTCCAAATGCATTCAACGTTTTCCGTAGTCTTCCCTCAACGGCCAGGTAATACAAAGCACACACTACCTTTTTTATCACATCCAACAGAAGTGTTGTATCCCAAATAGCTGCAATGGCTTTCTCTTAAGGTATTCATGTGTGATTTCCACAAGCGTCTGTACAGACGGAAGGAGAAACACGGGCATGTCTGAATGACTCGCCTCAATATTTCCAGTGGTTAGCTCCGAGTTAAGAAACCGCTTTATTATGAAGCTGGCTGTGGCACGTTCTCTGCGACGTCACTTCCTGTGTGGAGCGCGGCCCTTCTGGCGTAACTTCCTCTCCGAACTCAGTGGCCTAGTGGTGAGAGTGTCCACCCTGAGATCGGTAGGTTGTGAGTTCAAACCCCGGCCGAGTCATACCAAAGACTATAAAGACTATTACTTCCCTGCTTGGCACTCAGCATCAAGGGTTGGAATTGGGGGTTAAATCACCAAAAATGATTCCCGGGCGCGGCACCGCTGCTGCTCACTGCTCCCCTCACTTCCCAGGGGGTGAACAAGGGGATGGGTCAAATGCAGAAGACAAATTTCCCCACACCTCGCGTGTATGTGACAATCATTGGTATGTTAAGTTTGTAAACGATCAATGAGTCCATACAAAGCTAAGAGCCAGAGATTCAAGAAATAGATGGAGGACTTACCAATGAAGGGAACCTTAAACGATGAATTAGTGTGGCCAAAACGGGGCTTAGGCTGAATGATAACTCGTTTAATGAGTTATCCGGCTTAATGTTGGCTGTCCAGAGTCGGGACCCGGGGTGGACCGCTTGCCTGTGCATCGGTTGGGGACATCTCTACGCTGCTGACCCATCTCCGCTCAGGATGGTCTCCTGCTGGCCTCACTATGGATTGGACTCTCACTATTATGTTAGATCCACTATGGACTGGACTTTCACAATATTATGTTAGACCCACTCGACGTCCATTGCATCCGGTCTCCCCTAGAGGGGGGGGGGGGGGGGGGGGGGGTCAGCCACATCTGCGGTCCTCTCCAAGGTTTCTCATAGTCATTCACATTGACGTCCCACTGGGTTGTGAGTTTTTCATTGCCCTTATGTGGGCTCTGAACCGAGGATGTTGTTGTGCAGCCCTTTGAGACACTTGTGATTTAGGGCTATATAAATAAACATTGATTGATTGATTGATTGAATGTAGACAGGGTCTTAAGTTGAGGTATCACTGTACTGTTTTAAAACCACTGCAAGAACTGCAACATGTATTTATTTTGTCCTGTATAGATATCATGTTCACACATTAAATTATTGTCCTATTTCCAGACATTCACTTATAACTCTGCTAAAAACGGATGTTATGATAATGAGGCAAGGTAGAGGAGGATGCGTTGAGTCACGTTTGATGCCCCTAAGACTTCGAAGGCAGACTTTTGCCCGCACCAGCATAATGCTGGAATATGTATTTTCTTTGTCCTTTGTTGCAGTGCTCTTACATCATTCTTAACCCACCATTTTTTGAAGATATTCATGATGGCAAACATCTCTAATTGCGCTTGCAGACAATGAATGTTGTCTGTCTATCTGTCTATCTGTGTTGGCCCTGCGGAGATAGGCTCCAGCGACCCCGAAAGGGACAAACGGTAGAACATGGATGGACAATGGCCGAAACTGGGGGGTAAATTAGCCTGAAAACAGGGTTGATGTTGGGTTGAAGATACCAAAATACCAATCGTAGTTTGAGTTTGTCGCTGCCTTGCCACGCTGACTGTGCACACACATCCCCTCCAGCCTCTCAAGGAAAACATTTGCTTTTGTCGTGCCGGTTTTACAAACCACTCTGCACTTTGCATCCTTGAAGGGTGATGTATTCGGGTTTTACCGATGCTCAGTACAATGAATTACATGCTCGCTTGGGCTCGCGGGGGACCCGGCAATGTGATGTTAAGTGCCGTAATTAAGATATTCTGCCGTATGTCCCGGGGGAGGGGTGGAATGTCAGTGGCTCAGGGTTTCGAAGATTTATACCCTTGCGCCTGAGTGTCTCTCATTGCACCCCCCCTGAGCCGGGGCCTAAGCATGTGTTTGAGCTTTGCTTACATCTTGTACCGCTTGCTCACATGAACAGGTTTGCGCCGAAGCGCACAAAGGAGCAGAACAACGTGTGCCTCAAACAAAACCACAATGTCAAATGGGTTCAAACATTTATAGACGTCCTTTTCTGGAAGCCTCTATCAACTGAGTTGCATTTGGGTGTTGAGCTAGATCAGGGGTGTCAAACTCATTTTAGCTCGGGGGCCGCATGGAGGAAAATCTATTGCCACATAGGCTGGACTGGCATAATAACTTCAAAGTAAAGACTATCAATCAATCAATCAATCAATCATCAATCAATATTTATTTATACAGCCCTAAATCACAAATGTCTCAAAGGGCTGCACAAGCCACAACGACATCCTCGGTTCAGAGCCCACATAAGGGCAAGGAAAAAATCACAATCCAGTGGGACGTCGATATGAATGACTATGAGAAACCTTGGTGAGGACACCCCCACCCCGCCTCTAGGGGAGACCGGATGCAATGGACGTCGAGTGGGTCTAGCATAATATCGTGAAAGTCCAGTCCAAACTTTTTCCACTGAGGGCCGCACATCAAAGCTAGCAGGGGCCATTTTGATATTTTTTTATTTTAAAAACCAATACAATATATGTATAGAAAATATACATTTAGGCTTCCACTCAGGCTTGATCCCGGGGACCCCAAAGGGTTTGGTCCAAAAAATATAAAAAAATGTGTCATTATTCAGTATTATTATTTGTGTTATTATTCAAGTTTTTAAATCTCTAGATCAACATTAGGTCTATCTGTCAATATAACATTTTTTAAGAATTAAATTGTATGCTCTTTTTGTCAAAGAAAACCCATTTTTTTATAAAAAAAAACACAAAATACTCAATATTTTCACCCAATAAAATGTTTAAGTGGGATATTTGAGATTATATAATAATTGGAGCCTTAAAAAGTTCTAACTCATAACACCATTGATTTTAATTCATTATTATTTTTTGAGCAATGACACTTAAAAACTAATCACTAAAATTGTAGGGGATCCAAAAGAGTCCTACTCATTAAAGTGTTAAAAAATAAATTATATATATTATTTTTTTACTGTTTACTTTTAACACAATAATCCCGAGATCAACTTCAGATTTATCTGTCAATTATAAGTTTTATTGTTGTTTATGTTATTTGTTTGTTCGTTTTAGGCCCTTCTTTAAAAAAAAAAAACAGCTCGTTTTTTTACATGGCAAACACAAAATATGCAACATTTTCCCCAACAAATATCTCAAAATATTTAATGTGACGTAATTGGAGCCTTGAATAGGTCAATAATTCATAATGACATTGATTTTGATTCATTATTATTTTTTAAAGAAAGAAACAGCCTACATGGCAGCTTTGTGTGATTAGAGTAAACATTGCTACATTTTCTTGTTACATTTCACCTGTTTGCTCTTTAAATACCACTTTCAATTGTATTTTTAAAATGTGCCGTGGGGCCGTTAAAAAATGACCCGCGGGCCGCAAATGGCCCCCGGGCCGCACTTTGGACACCCCTGCCATAGTGGATCTAACATAATAGTGAGAGTCCAGTCCATAGTGGGGCCAGCAGGAGACCATCCCAAGCGGAGACGGGTCAGCAGCGCAGAGATGTCCCCAACCGATTGCACAGGCGAGCGGTCCACCCCGGGTCCCGACTCTGGACAGCCAACAGACTACTACCAGAGACTACTTCAGATTGTTTTCTGTGTTTTACCCTGTTTGCAAAAAAATAAAAATAGAACAGGCACATTCTGTAAATCTACATATTACAAATAATCCTCTTGACAAAACATTTGAAAATTCTGAGGAAAAAAATGGTGCATTTTCAAAAACACCATGAAGAACATAATGCACTTGGACTTTGTTTCAGTGTATTTACAAACAAACATTAAACTTTAAGCACTTCCTGTTTAGCATTCTCATGTTGGCAGTTCAGCATTTATGACGTGTTTGGAAAAGCAACCGAGTGTTCTCTCAAACCACTACATTGGTGACATCCGCAACTGCCACAACATATTATCTACATCCAAATATTACCGTTATAGTACAAACAAAACAATCATCAACATGACACCATAGCCAAAATCAAGGCCACATAACTACAAACTTAATCAATGTGAACATAATAGATTTAAGCATTAAAAAAAATAGACCAATCAACGAATGTAGAAACACACATTTTTACAATGGAGTTCAGGGTGCACATTGCACCATCAACCAATTGCGAACGCTGCACAGAACTCTAACTGCTTCAAAAATAATGGTCATTTTGACTTAAGTCTTTGCATCTTACGGTTTCGTTATTTTATCCATTGAGTAGATAATTTACAATGAAAGAGGGTATTGTGCGTGGATACTGCAGTAGTCTGCCGCCATCTGCTGCCTGCTAAAACAGATTGCTTGCACCTGCGCTAAATTGAGTAGCGGAAGCCAATCCAGAGGGCACTTAAAGTCAGCTGACATGTCATCTTAAAACGGTATCATGTGTAACGTGGGTTACACTTGAATTGCTATCGTGACATGCAGTGGACCCATTTACAACTTGCAGTTTCTTTCATTAAAATTGAAGATCTTTTTATACATAGCAAACTCGTCATGTGGGCCGGATAAAACCTGTTCGCGGGCCTGATCCGGCCCTCGGGCCGCACATTTGACACCCCTGACATACATTTTCACTGTCTCTACCTGTGTTTAATGAAATCTATTTGTTGAACACAAAACCTTATGGCCGTTAGTGGAAACAAAATACATAAATTAGCCGCACATTTTTAAAAGCTGCAGGGTTCCATACTTAGGAAAAAAGGTAAAGGCTTATAGTCCGGAATTTATGGTATGTATCGATCGTATCATCAAACATATTTTTGATATTGATTACGTGTCTATCGCGAAATATATTGTTGCCGTTTTACCGCCCCGGCCCTCAGTTCTATTATCATTTATATGCCTAATAATATATTGTAATATATATCGCCAAAAAGATTTGGCCCCTGGACCGCCATTGGAATAGCCCTGCGGTAATGGGTTGTAATATTTGAGTGAATGTCCAGGAGGAGGAGAGTGTTCACGGTGGAGGAATTGCACCCTGGAGGCAAATCATGTATAAGGAATCCATTTCAAGAATGACTGGAGTCAGCAGGCCTCTGCATTGTCCAAAGGGCAATCTCATTGGTATGGATATGCTATTTATTATCCTACATTATTTTCCAATGCTGTGTGTGTTTGTTCCCTTTCGCAATCATTTTTGTCCTCTCGCTTTGCACACTGCATATAAGGCCCCCGGGTTCCATTCTGACTCCCCGATCTAAACATTCACGGCGGAAATGTGGAAATAACTTTAAAAAATGTATTTTTTGTCTTTTACTTGCGTATGTTTCTCTGAGCTGTGGAGATGTTAAATTATTTTTTTTTTTAAAAGTCGCCCGCGTGACTTAAAGGCCTACTGAAATGATTTTTTTTTATTTAAACGGGAATAGCAGATCCATTCTATGTGTCATACTTGATCATTTTGCGATATTGCCATATTTTGCTGAAAGGATTTAGTATAGAACAACGTCGATAAAGTTCGCAACTTTTGGTCTCTGATAAAAAAAAACCTTGCCCCTACCGGAAGTAGCGTGACGTTGTCAGTTGTTCACTCCCTCATATTTTCGTATTGTTTTCAACGCAGCTAGAGCTATTCGGACCATTACCCCATTAATTTGAGCGAGGATGAAAGATTTGTGGACGAGGAATGTTAGAGTGACGGACTAGAATGCAGTGAAATACATATTTTTTTCGCTCTGACCGTAACTTAGGTACAAGCTGGCTCATTGGATTCCAAACTCTCTCCTTTTTCTATTGTGGATCACGGATTTGTATTTTAAACCACCTCGGATATACTATATCCTCTTGAAAATGAGAGTCGAGAGCGCGAAATGGACATTCAGTGCCTTTTATCTCCACGACTATACATCGGCGAAACGCTTTAGCTACGAGCTAGCGTGATAGCATCGTGCTTTAACTGCATATAGAAACAAAAAAAATAAACCCCTGACTGGAAGGATAGATAGAAAATCAACAATACTATTAAACCGTGGACATGTAAATACACGGTTAATGCTTTCCAGGCTGGCGAAGGTTAACAATGCTGTGCTAACGACACCATTGAAGCCTACTTAGCTATGCTAAAAACATTAGCTCTCCACCTACGCCAGCCGGCCTTCATCTGCTCATCAACACCCGTGCTCACCTGCGTTCCAGCGATCGGCGGAAGGACGAAGGACTTCACCCGATGTAGGAAGTCAAGGTGAGGTCGCCGGCTAGCGAGTCTGCTCTCCAACAAAGTCCTCCTGGTTGTGTTGCTGTAGTCCGCTGCTAATACACCGATCCCACCTACAACTGTCTTCTTTGCAGCCTTCATTGTTCATTAAACAAATTGCAAAAGATGTCCAGAGTACTGTGGAATTATGAAATGAAAACAGAGCTTTTTGTATAGGATTCTACGGGGTACCATAACTTCCGTTAAACTGACTACGTCACGCCCATACGTCATCATACCGCGACGTTTCAGCCGGATATTTCCCGGGAAATTTTAAATGTCACTTTATAAGTTAACCCGGCCGTATTGGCATGTGTTGCAATGTTAAGATTTCATCATTGATATATAAACTATCAGACTGCGTGGTCGGTAGTAGTGGCTTTCAGTAGGCCTTTAAACTTGCCCAAACGCCTTGTTCAGCACTTCCGCGGGACGCGCCAAAGTAGTACATTTCAAAGAACACACGGCAGATTTAAACACGTTCTTCAGGGGGATTTTCGAGGTCAGCTGCCATGCAGCGCTTTGGAAAAATGAGATGTGCCTTGCTCAAGGGCAGTTTGAAAGGCATAGAAGCTGTGCGGCTAACAGGATTAGAATTTGGGATTAGGAGACACGTGTTGCAAATATATTCACACTTATGTGAATGTGTATTGTCTTTTTTTGGTGGGTCTGTGCACGGAGATGAGAGTTGACATTCCAGTAGGTGTGAATTTGTCACCTTGTCTACAAGGTTTGGCACATTCTCTGTCAACCTCCCTTCTATTAGAAGTGGGCGGACCGATCCAAATGTTGATATTATCGATAAGAAGGTGGCATCATCAGTTTACATTACAATTCCAATAATAATACAATATACATATATATATAATATAATAAAATATACAAGAAATTGCATTTGAAAGGGTATACTTGCATTATTATTATTTATTATCATTACATCAGTGGTTAATTTGGTCTCTAAATAATATTGACAGTAATATCATTTATTGGCAATAATTGGTAGGTCAATATATGGACCAACAAAATGTGTTATCGGCCCTGGGCTACGGGGGACTAATAAATACAGTGTCAGTCAGAGGGGATCAGCGTTTGTGATCAACATTAAAAGACATGGCGATCACATAGTTTTTCACAAAAATTGGCTGATACTGATCGGTGGTCCTTTAATTGTCTCATCGTACTCTTTTATTTTTATTTTCACAAATATTTGTTTTGTATGTCTGTTCAAATATACACTACCGTTCAAAAGTTTGGGGTCACCCAAACAATTTTGTGGAATAGCCTTCATTTCTAAGAACAAGAATAGACTGTCGAGTTTCAGACGAAAGTTCTCTTTTTCTGGCCATTTTGAGCGTTTAATTGACCCCACAAATGTGATGCTCCAGAAACTCAATCTGCTCAAAGGAAGGTCAGTTTTGTAGCTTCTGTAACGAGCTAAACTGTTTTCAGGTGTGTGAACATGATTGCACAAGGGTTTTCTAATCATCAATTAGCCTTCTGAGCCAATGAGCAAACACATTGTACCATTAGAACACTGGAGTGATAGTTGCTGGAAATGGGCCTCTATACACCTATGTAGATATTGCACCAAAAACCAGACATTTGCAGCTAGAATAGTCATTTACCACATTAGCAATGTATAGAGTGTATTTCTTTAAAGTTAAGACTAGTTTAAAGTTATCTTCATTGAAAAGTACAGTGCTTTTCCTTCAAAAATAAGGACATTTCAATGTGACCCCAAACTTTTGAACGGTAGTGTATGTTTTATATATATTTGTGCTGTCAAATGATTCATGTTTTAATCAAGTTAACCACACTTTATCATGATCAATTATTCACGACTAGTCAAAATAAAACACTTGCTTGTAAAATGTGAATTAGCTTTAAAAAAATGCTCCAATATTTTGACACAAATGCAATTTTATTGCCGGAATGTCACAATTTTTTTTAACTAAATAAACTTCGTAACATCAATCAATCAAAGTTCATTTATATAGCCCTAAATCTCAAGTGTCTCAAAGGGCTGGACAAGCCACAACGACATCCCACATCAGGGCAAGAAAAAACTCAACTAAATGGGATATAATGAGAAACCTTGGAGGGGACACTAGGTGTGGCGAAATTATTCTCTGTATTTGACCCATCACCCTTGATCACCCCCTGAGAGGTGAGGGGAGCAGTGAGCAGCAGCGGTTGCCACGCCCGGGAATAATTTTTGGTGATTTAACCCCCAATTCCAACCATTGATGCTGAGTGCCAAGCAGGGAGGTAATGGGTCCCATTTTTATAGTCTTTGGTATGACTCGGCCGGGGTTTGAACTCACAACCCACCGATCTCAGGGCGGACACTCTAACCCAGGGGTCACCAACCTTTTTGAAACCAAGAGCTACTTCTTGGGTAGTGATTAATGCGAAGGGCTACCAGTTTGATACACACTTAAATAAATTGCCAGAAATAGCCAATTTGCTCAATTTACCTTTAACTCTATGTTATTATTAATAATTAATGATATTTACACTTAATTGAACGGTTTAAAAGAGGAGAAAACACGAAAAAAATGACAAATAAATTTTGAAACATAGTTTATCTTCAATTTCGACTCTTTAAAATTCAAAATTCAACCGAAAAAAAGAAGAGAAAAACTAGCTAATTCCAATCTTTTTGAAAAAATTAAAAAAAGAATTTATGGAACATCATTTGTAATTTTTCTTGATTAAGATTAATTTTAGAATTTTGATGACATGTTTTAATAGGTTAAAATCCAATCTGCACTTTGTTAGAATATATAACAAATTGGACCAAGCTATATTTCTAATAAAGACAAATCATTATTTATTCTAGATTTTCCAGAACAAAAATTTTAAAAGAAACTCAAAAGACTTTGAAATAAGATTTAAATTTGATTCTACTAATTTTCTAGATTTGCCAGAATATTTTTTTTGAATTTTAATCATAATACGTTTGAAGAAATATTTCACAAATATTCTTCGTCGAAAAAACAGAAGCTAAAATGAAGAATTAAATTAAAATGTATTTATTATTCTTTACAATAAAAAAAAATAATTTACTTGAACATTGATTTAAATTGTCAGGAAAGAAGAGGAAGGAATTTGAAAGGCAGAAAGGTATATGTGTTTAAAAATCCTAAAATCATTTTTAAGGTTGTATTTTTTCTCTAAAATTGTCTTTCTGAAAGTTATAAGAAGCAAAGTAAAAAAAATAATGAATTTTTTTAAACAAGTGAAGACCAAGTCTTTAAAATATTTTCTTGGATTTTCAAATTCTATTTGAGTTTTGTCTCTCTTAGAATTAAAAATGTCGGGCAAAGCGAGACCAGCTTGCTAGTAAATAAATACAATTTAAAAAATACAGGCAGCTCACTGGTAAGTGCTGCTATTTGAGCTATTTTTAGAACAGGCCAGCGGGCTACTCATCTGGTCCTTACGGGCTACCTGGTGCCCACGGGCACCGCGTTGGTGACCCCTGCTCTAACCACTAGGCCACTGAGTAGGTAAGTAGTAAGTCATTGGACACAGGAGGGATCACAGGACTCATCATTGCCATCGAAGTGACTAATGTTCCCCCCAGGGGGTCCGCAGAGTGCGTGCAGGTAGGCTCGAGGGTGTGTACAGGAAGACTAAGCGTCAAGAGATTGCGTTCAAAATTCTTTCATTCCAAGTGAATCTGATTGCATCTTGTTAAAGTGTGTTACCAGAGATGAACTCCAACGCTGTGGAGTCGCACTGAGCCAAAATTAATCAAATGTAATTGGATCGTGTCGAGATGGAATCAGATTAGGCCAGAAATGATGTGATTGGAGGAGGCAGCTGCTCTCTGCCGCCACGCGCGGGTCCAATATTTCACATCCGGGTCGGTACCGGCCAAGTAAGAAACCATTTGTTGCCGTTAGAATGATTTGCGTCCCATCATTGTAACGAGCATGTTAATGGGCTGGACCAGGATGCACGGAGTGGAACCACAGGGAGTACTTGCTTGCTTAGTCGTCTTCTCATATGTGTGGTTATGTTGGTTTTTGCCTCGTGTCTACTAGGGTTGTACGGTATACCGGTGTTAGTATAGTACCGCCATACCAATAAATCATATTCGGTACTACACCGCCTCTGAAAAGTACCGGTCCACCGTCGTTGTCATGTCTGGTTTAGGAGCAGACGAGCATGTTCGGCAGCGCACAATCACGGAGTACTTACAGACCATCTCCGGCCGGAAGTCTTTTAGCTTAATCACTAATCCTCGCCTCCATGGCGACAAATAAAGTAAGTTTCTTACAAGTATCATCCCTGCAGGACGAGGAATAGCTAAACACGCTTCACTAAAAAACGTAGCTCACCGGCGTCAAAATGTAAAGAAACGCCATTTGTGGAGCTACGCCTGACATCCACCGTAATGATACCAAGTACAGAGCGTATAGTCGATACTACTATGATTGCATCGACATTTTTTAGCATCACAAAATCTTTCATTTTTTTAACATGTGTATTTTGTTTATGAACTTAGGAAATATGTCCCTGGACACATGAATTACTTTGAATATGACCAATGTATGATCCTGTAAGTACTTGGTATCGGATCGATACCCAAATTTGTGGTATCATCCAAAACTAATGTAAAGCATCCAAACAACAGAAGAATAAGTGATTATTACATTTTAACAGAAGTGTAGATAGAACATGTTAAAAGAGAAAGTAAGCAGATATTAACAGTAAATGAACAAGTAGATTAATAATCCATTTTCTACCACTTGTCCTAAATAATGTTGACAAAATAATGATACACAATATGTTACCGCATACGTCAGCAGACTAATTAGGAGCCTTTGTTTGTTTACTTACTACTAAAAGACATGTTGTCTTGTATGTTCACTATTTTATTTCAGGACAAAATTGTTCTTCCATTGCAATAAGAAACATATGTTTAATGTACCGTAAGATTTTTTGTTAAAATAAAGACAATAATGCAATTTTTTTTGGTGCCCTTTATTTAGATAAGTAGCGCAAAGTATCGAAATACATTTTGGTACAACACTAGTGTTTACACTATATTGGTATATCAGTATGTGTTTTGTATAATGTGCAGGCATTTTTTTTTTAGATGAGAATGCACATTTTGATGTCATTAAATAGAAAATACATTGGTTTTCGTCATTAATTGGTGCCTTAAAAGACACATTGTATAAAAACAAATCCATAAGAAAACAATACAAATTTAATTAATCGGGATCGGTACGTTTTGAGATACTGTATCGTACCGAAAATGATTTGTTAGTATCGCGGTACTATACTAATACCGGTATACCGTACAACCCCTACAAGGAACATGAAGTGATGAAAGATTGATGACAGATAAAGTTAACCACATGACAGATTAATGAATGTGCTCATATGTAATGAGGACGAGGTTGTATTGATATGAGGGGCCGTTAGGGACATTATTCAGAATTACCTCTTACATACACTACTGAAATGCTCTCACATAAACAACTGAAATGTTTTTCTCTCACACACACTACTGAAGCACTCTTATACACACTACTGAAACACTCTTATACACACTACTGAAACACTCTTATACACACTACTGAAACGCTCTTATACACACTACTGAAATGCTCTCACATAAACTGAAATGCTCTCACATAATCAACTGAAATCTTTTTATCACACACACACTACTGAAACACTTATACACACTACTGAAACACTCTTATACACACTACTGAAATGCTCTCACATAAACACCTGAAATCTTTTTATCACACACACACTACTGAAACACTCTTATACACACTACTGAAACACACTTATAAACACTACTGAAACGCTCTTATACACACTACTGAAATGCTCTCACATAAACAACTGAAATCTTTTTATCACACACACACTACTGAAACACTTATACACACTTCTGAAACACTCTTATACACGCTACTGAAATGCTCTCACATAAACAACTGAAATGCTCTCACATAAACAACTGAAATGCTCTCACATAAACAACTGACATCTTTTTATCACACACACACTACTGAAACACTCTTATACACACTACTGAAACAGTCTTATACACACTACTGAAATGCTCTCACATAAACAACTGAAATGTTTTTCTCTCACACACACTACTGAAACACTCTTATACACACTACTGAAACACTCTTATACACACTACTGAAACACTCTTATACACACTGCTGAAATGCTCTCACATAAACACCTGAAATCTTTTTATCACACACACACTACTGAAACACTCTTATACACACAACTGAAACACACTTGTAAACACTGCTGAAACGCTCTTATACACACTACTGAAATGCTCTCACATAAACAACTGACATTTTTTTATCACACACACTACTGAAACACTTATACACACTTCTGAAACACTCTTATACACACTACTGAAATGCTCTCACATAAACAACTGAAATGCTCTCACATAAACAACTGAAATGCTCTCACATAAACAACTGACATCTTTTTATCACACACACACTACTGAAACACTCTTATACACACTACTGAAACAGTCTTATACACACTACTGAAATGCTCTCACATAAACAACTGAAATGTTTTTCTCTCACACACACTACTGAAACACTCTTATACACACTACTGAAACGCTCTTATACACACTGCTGAAATGCTCTCACATAAACACCTGAAATATTTGTATCACACACACACTACTGAAACACTCTTATACACACTACTGAAACACTCTTATACACACTACTGAAATGCTCTCACATAAACAACTAAAATGTTTTTATCTCACACACACTACTGAAACACTCGTATACACACTACTGAAACACTCTTACATACACTACTGAAATGCTCTCACATAAACAACTGAAATATTTTTCTCACACACAAAAAGATGCCAATTGTTTATGTGAGAGCATTTCAGTAGTGTGTATAAGAGTGTTTCAGTAGTGTGTATAAGAGTGTTTCAGTTGTGTGTGTCTGTGAGAAAAAGATTTCAGTTGTTTATGTGAGAGCATTTCAGTAGTGTGTATAAGAGTGTTTCAGTAGTGTGTATAAGAGTGTTTCAGTAGTGTGTATAAGAGTGTTTCAGTAGTGTGTATAAGAGTGTTTCAGTAGTGTGTATAAGAGTGTTTCAGTAGTGTGTGTGAGAGAAAAACATTTCAGTTGTTTATGTGAGAGCATTTCAGTAGTGTGTATAAGAGTGTTTCAGTAGTGTGTATAAGAGTGTTCCAGTAGTGTGTATAAGTGTTTCAGTAGTGTGTGTGAGAGAAAAACATTTCAGTTGTTTATGTGAGAGTATTTCAGTAGTGTGTATAAGAGTGTTTCAGTAGTGTGTATAAGAGTGTTTCAGTAGTGTGTGTGAGAGAAAAACTTTTCAGTTGTTTATGTGAGAGGATTTCAGTATTGTACGTAAGAGGTACTACTGAATAATGTCCCTAACGGCCCCTCATATATTGACAGCCAGCAAGATAAATTTTTTTCCCCTCTTTGTGCAAATTGGTGAAAATGGGCCTTTAGACCAGAACATTGATGAAATAACATTTTATCCTGAACACTGCAATTTGTGAGGGCTCCGTTCACTGAATCTCAAAATCAATAGAACACTTTGTCTTATTCCCCCACAATGAGTTCCTCTCATAACATTCTGTCCTGGAGCTCCTCAAACGGCACACAACACGCTAGCGTCACAGGACTTTTAGACGAACAGAGTTGTTCTTTTGATGGGCAAACGGTTGCGACGCCAGCAGCGTTCAGGTAAACAAGACCAAAGATCACTTTCCAGACGCTGGCTTTCTTTGCCGTGTTGCTGCTCTTCGGAAATTAAAATGAGTGGCTATCTTGAAAGGAGATCTGTGTTTCCTTGCCCGGTCGCCAATATCTTTGCTTAAGGGAGGTGGTGGTTGATGTGGACTAGATGAGAGGGGAAGGTAGCAGTGCAGCAGAGAAGCTCGCTGTGACCAAACAGTCTCCGCTCTCCTGATTGCCTCTCCGTGCCAGACGAACTTCAAACGGAATCGCCTAATGCGACGTGGGCCAGATTCTTTTTGTTTCTAATTTGACTTCCACTTTTGGTTTCCTTCTTCGTTTCATGTGCTCGCTCTGCACTCCGCGTGGTCCTCCCACTCCTCCCACGCCAGAAGTCTCATATGCTGGATGGATAGCCCTTTGAACAGCACCCTTATGGTGGCTTTAGAGCAGTGTTTTTCCAACCCTTTTTGAGCAGGAACGTTAAAAAATGAAACTCCACCAGGTTGTCTTTTTTTTTTGAGTTTGTTGTTTTCCTGTGTGTAAGGCTTGAGTTCCTGTCTTGCGCTGTTATTTTGGTGGCTCTTCCTGTTTTGTTGGTGTTTTCCTGTTGCAGCTTCCTTTGGGTGCCATTGCCTGACCTGCTTTGTATTGGCAAACAAGACTATTTCAGTTGTTAAATTAAAGTTAAAGGCCTACTGAAATGATTTTTTTTTATTTAAACGGGGATAGCAGATCCATTCTATGTGTCATACTTGATCATTTTGCGATATTGCCATATTTTTGCTGAAAGGATTTAGTAAAGAACAGGGGTCGGCAACCCGCGGCTCCGGAGCCGCATGCGGCACCTTGACCACTCTGATGCGGCTCAGCTACATACATGCCGACCCCCCCGATTTTCCCAGGATATTTATGGATCTCAGTGTCCCTCATAGATTACTCCCAGGGAAAAAATGATCCTATTTACACTCTAATTACTAAATAAAGGGCGTGCCCTAATTGCACTGCAGTAATTGTCCTCTATAGCATTTACATACAGTGTGCCAGTCCAGCCACATGTTGCATGTTGTTATTACTTGCACACACAGGAGACAGCAAATCATACTTACTCATCAGCCACACAGCTTACACTGACGGTAGCCGTATCAAACAACTTTAACATTGTTACGTTACAAATATGCGCCACACTGTGAACCCACACCAAAAAAGAATGAAAAACACATTTCTGGAGAACATCCCACCGTAACACAACATAAACACAACACAACCATTACCCAGAATCCCATGCAGCCCTAACTCTTCCGGTCTACATTATACACCCCCGCTACCACCAAATCCCCCCACACATCAACCCCCCCCCCCTCTCCGTGCGTTGGTTGAGCGGAAGAGTTAGGGCTGCATGGGATTCTGGGTATTGGTACCATCAGTGTAAGATGTGTGGCTGCTGAGTTAGTACGCCTTGCTGTCACTTACGTGAGCAAGCTGAAATTGCATTCTACGTGTGGTCGAGCAGGTACACTGTTAGGGCAGACTGTAGAGGGCGCCAAATGCAGTGTCATCACGCTCTGATATTCGGGAGTCTCCCGGGAAAAACGAGAGGGTTGGCAAGTATGACGCTATCAAGCGCCATTCATTCAAAACTCGCGGGCTGCACTAACATCAAATTTCCACATTAAAGTGCGTGCCGGTGCGTGTGTCGGAGACCCCTGGTTAACATAGCACAAAGCGTTTAAGCTTTGTATGCGGTGTTTTTCATTTTAAATTTTTTTTTGTGGCTCCCATTACTTTCTTTAATTTGTGAAACTTGCCAAAATGGCTCTTTGAGTGGTAAAGGTTGCCGACCCCTGGTATAGAACAACGTCGATAAAGTTCGCAACTTTTGGTCTCTGATAAAAAAAAACCTTGCCCCTACCGGAAGTAGCGTGACGTTGTCAGTTGTTCACTCCCTCATATTTTCAACCCAGCTAGAGCTATTCGGACAATTACCCCATTAATTTGAGCGAGGATGAAAGATTCGTGGACGAGGAACGTTAGAGTGACGGACTAGAATGCAGTGAAATACATATTTTTTTTCGCTCTGACCGTAACTTAGGTACAAACTGGCTCATTGGATTCCACACTCTCTCCTTTTTCTATTGTGGATCACGGATTTGTATTTTAAACCACCTCGGATACTATATCCTCTTGAAAATGAGAGTCGAGAACGCGAAATGGACATTCAGTGCCTTTTATCTCCACGACAATACATCGACGAAGCTCATGCTAATTAGCATGAGCTAACGTGATAGCATCTGTCTCAAATGCAGATAGAAACAAAATAAATAAATCCCTGACTGGAAGGATAGACAGAAGATCAACAATACTATTAAACCATGTACATGAAACATGGACAAGCCACAACGACATGTTGTGGCTTGTGGGGTACCAAATTCGGTACCCCACGGTTAATAGATCTCAGCCTGGCAAAGCTTAACAATGCTGTTGCTAACGACGCTAAGGCTGACTTAGCAACTTAGCAACCGGACCTCACAGAGTTATGATAAAAACATTAGCGCTCCACCTACGCCAGCCAGCCATCATCTGCCCATCTCATCAACACCCGTGCTCACCTGCGTTCCAGCGATCGACGGCGCGACGAAGGACTTCACCCGATCATCCGTGCGGTGGCCGGTTAGCATCGGCTAGCGCGTCTGCTATCCAAGTGAGTAATCCTTGTTGTGTTGCTACAGCCAGCCGCTATACACCGACCCACCTACAACGTTCTTCTTTGCAGCCTCCATTGTTCATTAAACAAATTGCAAAAGATTCACCAACACAGATGTCCAGAATACTGTGGAATTATGAAATGAAAACAGAGCTTTTTTGTATTGTATTCAATGAGGAAGGCATACCTCTGTTCCCCGGGCTACGTCACGCGCATACGTCATCCTCCGAAGGCTTTTTCAACCGGAAGTGTGGCGGGAAATTTAAAATTGCTCTTTATAAGTTAACCCGGCCGTATTGGCATGTGTTGCAATGTTAAGATTTCATCATTGATATATAAACTATCAGACTGCGTGGTCGGTAGTTGTGGGTTTCAGTAGGCCTTTAAAGTACCAATGATTGTCACACACACACTAGGTGTGGCGGATTTATTCTCTGCATTCGACCCATCACCATTGATCACCCCCTGGGAGGTGAGGGGAGCAGTGAGCAGCAGCAGTGGCCGCGCCCGGAAATCGTTTTTGGTGATTTAACCCCCAAATCCAACCCTTGATGCTGAGTGTCAAGCACAGAGGAAATAGGTCCCTTTTTTATAGTCATGCGGACGCTATCCTTCTTTGTGGGGACAGTGGGCCCCATTCAAGATCAAGATTTCAAGATGCTTTATTATTGTCCATTGTTTAACATGTACAAGACATATAAGAACTGAAATTTCATTTTCAGCAACCGTTCTTAAGAACACATTTTGTTCTTTGGCCCACTTACAAAGTTTTTAAGGTGATTTTTGTATTCACCAATGTTTTCTTAGCTGGGATTTGTTCGTAGGTAAGAACACAATCTACGGGTGCTCCAGAGCACTCCTATGGTGGCCTATGTATTCTTAAGTGTGACAAGTTCCCTTACTTCTATTGTCTAATGTTACATTAATATCATAGATAGATAGATATAGATAAGACAGACAGACATATAGCAAAATTAGCAATATATAGACATTTCAAAATACTGTGCGCACACACACACACACACACACACACACACACACACACACACACACTTGCTGCTACTGCAAAATGCCGCAGATCGCATATTTCACGACCATGTTTTGCCCGAAGTGACGGATATTTATTTGACCGCTTCGGCGGCTACCTCAGCTGTCCCCCCTTTCTTAAACGTACGTTCTGACATTATGTATTTCCCCCGCGGGATAATACTAATTTCTCTTCTGTAATATGTTTGTGTTTTCTCCATGTGTCTGATGTTCGGCTATTCCGCCGGAATTGTGCCCTTATATGGGGGAATTAAGGGAGTGTACCTATGCAAATTACGGAATTAAGGGTGTTTACATATGCATATTGGGGAAATAAGGGTGTGTGTTTATATGCAAATTATGATAGACGCGCAGGCGCTAACCATTTGGCATTCAGCAACTTAAGAACAGCAGGTTGGAACAATTTGGGTGTTTAAGAACACGTCATGAATTTGAATGGACTCCTCTTAGGAAATCACTTGGGAAGAAAGATAAGAGGGCAAGTTAGGAACTTATTGCTGAATGGGGCCCATTGTTGATTGTCATGTATGGACACGCACTGTAAGTCTTTGCTGTCGTCCAGCATTCTGTTTTTGTTTACTTTGTAGCCAGTTCAGTTTTACTTTCGTTTTTGCATAGCCATCCCTATGCTTCAGTGCCTTTTCCTGATCTCACATGACAGTTACTATTAGTTTATTGTATTATGTTCTGTCCAGCGCTTTTATTTTTCGTTCCACTTCCTGTTTGCCTCCATTCCTCTGGTTTGATTGGCAATTACTGTAGGACACACCTGTCCCTGGTTGCCAGCTAGGATACTTATCATGCCAGCCTGTTCTTCGGGTGCTGGATCATTTTCTTTGCACTTCATTTCTATGTTCACTTGTTCACTTCCCAGCTGCACATCTCTTTTTCTTGTATAACCTGTTTTTTTTTCAAATATAAAAAAGGCATTTTTTCTGCATTTGCCTGAGGTTTCTGAGATCAACACAACCGTGACACCTTCCAAGCTCTGTTACACATGGGACAACACAACACAACAACATAAAACCACAACACAACTTTCAGCCATAACACCTTTGCAAAAGACCCCTACAAAGACCCTTTTGTTTGCCTCATCCTGCATGTCACTGAAGCATTAAGGACTGGGACTATCCAGGACAAGCTGCAGTTTTCTAAAACAACCACCAGGTAGCTTTTGTGAGCAGAAAACACTGTACCATCTCTTTATCTTTCGAACATATCAGGTTTTCTCAGGTCTGTAGTGCATTCTTCACTCACATTTAGACTAAAGCATGAGCCAAAAATACAACCTTAACTCCTGTAAAGCCACAACACAACAACATAAAGCCAAAGTTAAGCGACGCCAAAAGTGACGAACACAACGGAAGTGACCAGGTTTTGATGACGGACCAAGTGGCTGAGGTGGTAAGTTGGAAAAAAGTAAGTGAAAGTTTAATCGATGTCTCTACCGTCGTCGCTTGTGTTGTTGTGTTGTGGCAATTGTGTTTGGTGTGGTGTTTGCAATTGTGTTGTAAAATTATCTTCTGAAGACACTCAGACTGTTGAATAATTGATTAATGAAGACGCGGGGCTCAGTATTTCAACCATGCAGTTTTACATGATGAACTTACTGACGTCCAGCTCCGCACTTAAACATTAACAAATGCAGCAGCTCATTTATGGTTATCTCCGTTCCGGTAACCCGTAGTGATCTGTGATTCTATTACCTGCATGATTAACATCACAAACTGAGAACATCAAAGCTGCACCCACTTAAAATAATCATGCGGTCTTGGCACCGTGCCAGGAATCTTGTGCGAGAAGAAAGTTGAGACTTTGTGCACGAGCAGTAGTTCTAGTTTTGGTGCCTCGTTTTAATCATAAGACGGCCTTGTGGTGTCACATGGATCTTTTTTTTTATAAAGCTGGATTGTGTTGATCGGTATGACAGTAAACAAAATGGTTGACCTGATATGGTCTTCTTCTTGTCTACTGAATGCGCTATAGGGATATTCTGTAACGATATGAACATTTACTCTAAATCACTGGTCAATATTGTGAAAAAGTATGCTTTCTAATGCTACTAACCTCTACCCCTTCTGAATGTCAATATTATTTTTGGTTCCCCGGCTGACAAGCAGCTTGAAACAGCTCCCCTACGCTAATAATATCAATCACCTCCATTGCGGCAAATACATTCGTGGTCAAAAGTTTACATGCACTTGTAGAGACCTACTTCTCTTTGTCTTTTAATGTCTATTTTCTATTTTCTGCTATTTTCAATGCAGCTAGAGCGATTCGGACCGAAAAAGCGACGATTACTCGATTAATTTGAGCGAGGATGAAAGATTTGTGGATGAAGAACGTTAGAGTGAAGGACTAGAATGCAGTGCAAGACATATCTTTTTTCGCTCTGACCGTAACTTAGGTACAAGCTGGCTCATTGGATTCCACACTCTCTCCTTTTTCTATTGTGGATCACAGATTTGTATTTTAAACCACCTCGGATACTATATCCTCTTGAAAATGAGAGTCGAGAACGCGAAATGGACATTCACAGTGACTTTTATCTCCACGACAATACATCGGCGAAGCGCTTTAGCTACTGGGCTAACGTGGTAGCATCGGGCTCAAATGCAGATGGAAACAAAATAAATAAATCCCTGACTGGAAAGATAGACAGAAGATCAACAATACTATTAAACCATGTACATGTAACTACACGGTTAATAATTCCCAGCCTGGCAAAGCTTAACAATGCTGTTGCTAACGACGCCATTGAAGCTAACTTAGCAACGGGACCTCACAGAGCTATGATAAAAACATTATCTCTCCACTTACGCCAGCCAGCCCTCATCTGCTCATCAACACCCGTGCTCACCTCCGTTCCAGCGATCGACGAAAGGACGAAGGACTTCACCTGATCATCCGTGCGGTTGGCGGCTAGCGTCGGCTAGCGTCGGCTAGCGTGTCTGCTATCCAAGTAAGTCCTCCTGGTTGTGTTGCTACAGCCAGCTGCTAATACACCAATCCCACCTACAACTTTCTTCTTTGCAGTCTTCATTGTTCATTAAACAAATTGCAAAAGATTCACCAACACAGATGTCCAGAATACTGTGGAATTTTGGGATGAAAACAGAGCTTTTTTGTATCGTATTCAATGGGGTACCAATACTTCCGTATCAATTGTTGACGTCACGAGCATACGTCATCATATCGAGACGTTTTCAACCGGAAGTGCGGCGGGAAATTTAAAATTTCACTTTATAAGGTATAAAGTGAAATGTGTTGCAATGTTAAGATTTCATTATTGATATATAAACTATCAGACTGCGTGGTCGGTAGTAGTGGGTTTCAGTAGGCCTTTAAGGGCTATATAAATACACTTTGATGGATTGACTTTGATTGTAATTAATTACATTTTCCATCAATAATACCAGTAAAAGTCACATCCCTTCGCTGCACTTTGCGGAAGATACCACGGATTGTCATCCATCCTGTCCGATGCAGACACTGAAAGCTGCAGATGTGGAGAATCATTGGCGAGCTTCAACCTCCGTCAATAAGCTACGGGAGGCGGTGCTGCAGTGGACGCCGCGGCTCCCTCCCTGCGGACGCGGCCCGAGCCCCAAATTAATAGAGCACTCCCACACGATCGGGGAGTTTCATTTGGAACCGTCACGCTACATAAAGCGCCACAGAAATGAGGAGTTCACTGAGCCCCACCCCCCAACACACACACACACACACTCCCGCAGGAGTCCAAGAATAACCTGTGTGACATGCTGCGCCCACACCTGTGTATCCATCCCTCCCATGTCAAACTCCTGGCATCATCTCCATTCAACCTTGACGACTCATTGTCTCCGCCATTTGAGAGATGAATTAGAATTAAGAGGGACGGCCGGGTGAAACCTTTTTTTTCCTCAATCCGTGAAATTAAAACGCATGTCAACGACAAGTGACTTTATTTGCCGCATTTTTTTTTTTTTTTAATGTATTCCCCGCTGACAGCACCGTGACATTCCAAGTGACAAATGCAGAGTGCGGCCCGTCCCTCCCGGAGGACCGCTTTACTCTTATCATTGTATTTGCAAAGGCCAAGATTAGACATGGCAACCAGCGCCGTCATGACTGCATGCCTTAGAGCCAGGATTACTATGATGACTAACCACTCAACGCGCTGGACACAAAACATGCGTACGATTCATGTCGTGCCACAAAGTAGACTTAATAAAAACCTGGCAGCCATATTTGCCCGTGGCAATGCCAAGACCGCAAACATATTTACAGATAATAACCTCATCGTCTTTTTGTCTCGCTTAAATGCTACACACAATGCTGGTTTTGGGAAGAATTCAATGAGTTTTGTTTTTATTGATACATTGGAACCCAATAGCTTGAGCAGGTACTGTTCTCGGATGCTAATTCCCCTCCAATTTGCTCGGTTTGTGTAAAAAATCCCTACAACTTTCCGCTTAATAAACAACATACCGTAATTTCCGGACTATAAGCCGCACCTGACTATAAGCCGCACCAGCTAAATTTAGGGGAAAATACAGATTGCTCCATATATAAGCCGCACCTGACTATAAGCCGCAGGGTTTTGATGTGTAATTAGCGTAGTATATAGGGGTTCCTGCTACCACGGCGGGGATTGTCGGGACAGAGATGACTGTTTGGGAACGCAAAGCGTCCCATTTATTAACTATAAATCTTTCAATCATTCAATCAAACTTTCACATCTTTGACATGGCGAACAGCATTCGTGCAGAGTACAAATAATACAACGCTGCAAAGTAATACAAAGTGCTCGCCTGTACGTTATCAAAATAACCAGCCTACCGCTATATGAAAAGTCAGTCTTTAGTCATTGTGTCATCGTCTTCCTCCTGCGTACTAAAACCACCGAAATCCTCTTCGTCGGTGTCGGAGAAGAACAGGCCGTATATAAGCCGCACACTTGTATAAGCCGCAGGGACCAGAACGAGGGGAAAAAGTAGCGGCTTGTAGTCCGGAAATTACGGTAAATAATTGGTTTATTAGTAAGACTGTTGCACAGTCCAGGCAATTATCACACTTTAAAATGTTAATTATCATACCAATGTAAGCACTGTTGTCAAATGTAAAAAGATTAAACATTCTCCATAGGGAGGCACCACAATATCGGCAGCAGATAATTATAGACCAATAACAGGTGGTGTTGTCCCGATACCAATATTTTGGTACTGGTACCAAAATATTTCGCTACTTATGGTTACTTTTCTAAATAAAGGGGACCACAAAAAATGTCAATATTGGCTCTATTTTAACAAAAAATCTTAGGGTACATTAAACATATGTTTCTTATTGCAAGTTTGTCCTTAAATAAAATAGTAAACGTACAAGACAACTTGTCTTTTATTAGTAAGTAAGCAAACCAAGGCTCCTAATTTAGCTGCTGACATATTCAGTAACATATTGTGTCATTTATCATTCCATTATTTTGTCAACATTATTAAGGACAAGTGGTAGAAAATTAATTATTAATCTACTTCGTTTACTGTTAATTTTTTGGTTATTTTCTGTTTTAAAATGTTATACCTACACTTCTGTTAGAATGTAATAATCACTTATTCTTCTGTTGTTAGACACTTTACATTAGTTTTGGATGATACCACAAATTTGTGTATCAATCCGGTACCAAGTAGTTACAGGATCATACATTGGTCATAATTCAAAGTCCTCATGTGTCCAGGGACGTATTTCCTGAGTTTATAAACATGATTTTTTTTTTTTTTAAATGATGCTAAAAAATATTGATGTAATCACAGTAGTATTCACTAGATAAGCTCCTGTACTTGGTATCATTACAGTGGATGTTAGGTGCAGATCCACCAATGGCGTTTGTTTATATTGTTGCGTCCCAGAAGAGTTGGTGCTGCTGGGAATTCTGGGAATTTGTTCTGTAGTGTTTATGTTGTGCAATTATTCTCCCAAATTGTGTTTGTCATTGTTGTTCAGCGTGGTTTCACTATATGGCACATGTTTATGACAGTGTTGGCATTGTTCATACAGCCAATGGAATTTGATTGATGCTTATAAAAGTACCAAATTCGGTACCCATCCCTAACTGTAGATCTCTAAGAACTCTCGAAGTTCCGTAGGTTAATTATGTAAACCCACTACACGGGTAGTTTTTAGTGCTTCGGATATAGGTACACAAGTTTGTATTCAAAATGTCAACAGCTCCGAATTAATACCCCAGAAGAAGAAGATAGGAGCTTATTGACTACGGAGACGACGCGGACTACAAGGGCGGACGAGCGCATATTTTCATGACTTATGCAGACCCCAAATACACATCAGTAGGTACCAATAGACAAGAAAAGTTGGTTTTGCATAATAGGTCAAAACAATACGTCAGATAATAGACGGATATGTTAGCCGTAATGCTCCACGTTCGATTTTTGAGAAAATGACAGGATTTTAAGTCCCACTTACAGCCTGAAAAATACGGTAAGTAACATTTAAGACTCGACTAAATAAGAAGCTGAAAGAAGTTGACTGATATCGGCGCAGCTCCGATAGTTGAGCGGCCTTGCCAGCAACTTCAGGGTTGCAACTTCGATCCCAGCTTCCGCTATCCTAATCATGGCCATTGTCTTTGGCAAGACACAACAATAAAAATATCTCCCTGATCAAGAACTCCCTTGGTGCTCTGGGTGCATCTGTTAAAAGAAGCCTCAGAAACCTTGTGGTTGTGTTCGATCAATCAATGTCTTTGGAGGGTCACTGCCGTCAACTGACCAAAAACTGTTTTTATCATCTCAGAAATATTTCCAAATTGAGAACTTTGTTGTCAAAATTGGATCTCGAAATGATCATTCACGCGTTCATTTCGTCTCGCGTTGACTATTGCAATTCTCTTTTCACTCTCTTCAACAAGTCAACGTTAAAGAGACTTCAGACTGTACAAAATGCGGCTGCCAGACTTTTGACCGGTGCACCCAGAACAGCCTATATCACCCCCGTTCTATCCAGTCTTCATTGGCTTCCAGTTAAATTCCGCATTGAGTTTAAAATTCTAGTCCTGACATTCCGTGCATTGCATGGTGGGGCCCCTCAGTACATCACTGACTTGCTATACCCCTACTCTTCAGGCCGCAGCCTCCGGTCTTCAGGCCAGGGTCTTCTAAAGATCCCAAAAACTTGTTTTAGAACCCGTGGAGACCTGGCATTCCAGGCTATAGCTCCCATACTCTGGAACAATTTGCACCAGTCCCTCCGTGATCTTGACTGTGTTGAAACTTTTAAGAAACATTTGAAAACTTATGTTTTTAGTAAAGCTTTTAGTTAATGCACCTTTTAACTATCAATTGTAATCCACTTTGTATCCTTTTTATGATGTTGCCCCTGTTATTTTAATTAAATTGTTGTTTAACTTCACCTATGTTTTGTACAGCGCTTTGTGATTTTATCTGTGAAAAGCACTTTATAAATACAATTTACGGTAACACTTTAGTATGGGGAACACATTCTAAGTAACAAAGACTTAATTAAGACGTATTTGGACACTAGGGGAATATATTGTTGTTATGATCCTTGCCCGAATCATAGTCTAAGTTTTTCGAGTCACTTGTGTTTTCTGTTAGTTTTGGACTCCTATAGTTCCTGTTTATGCACCTCTGAGTTTGTTACCATGGCTACTTATTAGTTTCACCTGCCTCTTGTGTTCCGGACGCGCACCTGTTTGTAATCACTGACATTATTTAAGCCTGCCTTTGCCAGTCAGTCGGTCTGGCTTCTTTATTTGCGTCACGCTACTGTTACGTTAGTTTTTTTGTCTCCTAACCCCTGCTAGTGATCCCTAGTCTGTGCTTAGTAGTAGCCTTAGCTTCAGGTGCGATCGGCACCTTATTCCGTCGGTTTGTTTTCTGTTTTGTACCTGTTTTGTGTTAATTTACTATTAAATCATGTCCTTACCTGCAAGTTCTGTCCGGATTCGTCCATTTACATCCGGGGAGAACAAACCCTGCATCACCATGCGACCCAGTCATAACAATTGTTAGTAACAAATACTTAATTTAGAGTTATTTGGTTAGGGCTAGGGTTAAAGGGTTGGGGTTAGGGTTGTTTTATAATAAGGCCATGCAGAATAAGGCATTAATAAGTACTTAAAGGCCTACTGAAACCCACTACTACCGACCACGCAGTCTGATAGTTTATATATCAATGATGAAATCTTAACGTTGCAACACATGCCAATACGGCCGGGTTAACTTATAAAGTGCAATTTTAAATTCCCAGCTAAACTTCCAGTTGAAAACGTCTATGTATGATGACGTATGCGCGTGACGTCAATTGTTGAAACGGAAGTATTCGGACCCCATTGAAACCAATACAAAAAGCTCTGTTTTCATCTCAAAATTCCACAGTATTCTGGACATCTGTGTTGGTGAATCTTTTGCAATTTGTTTAATGAACAATGAAGACTGCAACGAAGAAAGTTGTAGGTGGGATCGGTGTATTAGCGACGGACTACAGCAACACAACCAGGAGGACTTTGAGATGGATAGCAGACGCGCTAGCCGGCGACCTCACCTTGACTTCCTCCGTCTCCGGGCCACCGACCGCATCTATGATCGGGTGAAGTCTTTCGTCGCTCCGTCGATTGCTGGAACGCAGGTGAGCATGGGTGTTGATGAGCAGATGATGGCTGGCGTAGGTGGATAGCTAATATTTTTAGCATAGCTCTGTGAGGTCCCGTTGCTAATTTAGCTTCAATGGCGTCGTTAGCAACAGCATTGTTAAGCTTCGCCAGCCTGGAAAGCATTAACCGTGTAGTTACATGTCCATGGTTTAATAGTATTGTTGATTTTCCGTCTATCCTTCCAGTCAGGGGTTTATTTCTTTTGTTTCTATCTGCATTTAAGCACGGTGCTATCACATTAGCTCAGTAGCTAAAGAGCTTCGCCGATGTATTGTCGTGGAGATAAAAGTCACTGTGAATGTCCATTTCGCGTTCTCGACTCTCATTTTCAAGAGTATATAGTATCCGAGGTGGTTTAAAATACAAATCTGTGATCCACAATAGAAAAAGGAGAAAGTGTGGAATCCAATGAGCCCTTGTACCTAAGTTACGGTCAGAGCGAAAAAAGATACATCCTGCACTGCACTCTAGTCCTTCACTCTAACGTACCTCATCCACAAATCTTTCATCCTCGCTCAAATTAATGGGGTAACCGTCGCTTTTTCGGTCCAAATCGCTCTAGCTGCATTGAAAACAATGGGGAAATGTGAGGAGCCCTTCAACCTGTGACGTCACGCTATATCCGGTACAGGCAAGGCTTTTTTTATCAGCGACCAAAAGTTGCGAACTTTATCGTCGATGTTCTCTACTAAATCCTTTCAGCAAAAATATGGCAATATCGCGAAATGATCAAGTATGACACATAGAATGGATCTGCTATCCCTGTTTAAATAAAAAAAAATCATTTCAGTAGGCCTTTAATAATGACTAATTAAGAGCCAAAATGTTGCTAATTTTCATGTTAATAAGCAACTAATTAATAGCCAATATGTTCCCCATACTAAAGTGTTACCAAATTGACTTACTTACTTACCACAAGACACCTCACCCATCTTGCTCCCAGTGGGCCCTAGACTAGTGTATGAATGTGCAGGACTCCCTTGAAAAATACATTCTTAATCTCAATGGGACTTTTCTGAGTAAATAAAGGTTAAAAAAAAAAAAGAAGTTCATAGCAGAAACAAAAATCACATAGGGTTAAACAGGGGTCACCAACGCGCTGCCCACGGGCACCAGGTAGCCCTCAAGGACTAGATGAGTAGCCCGCCGGCCTGTTCTAAAAATAGCTCAAATAGCAGCATTTACCAGTGAGCTGCCTCTATTTTTTAAATTGTATTTATTTACTAGCAAGCTGGTCTCGCTTTACCCGACATTTTTAATTCTAAGAGAGACAAAACTCAAATAGAATTTGAAAATCCAAGAAAATATTTTAAAGACTTGGTCTTCACTTGTTTAAATAAATTCATTAATTTGTTTTACTTTGCTTCTTATAACTTTCAGAAAGACAATTTTAGAGAAAAAAATACAACCTTAAAAATGATTTTAGGATTTTTAAACACATATACTGTACCTTTTTACCTTTTTAATTCCTTCCTCTTCTTTCCTGACAATTTAAATCAATGTTTAAGTAAAAAAAAAAAAATTTATTGTAAAGAATAATAAATACATTTTAATTTAATTCTTCATTTTAGCTTCTTTTTTTTCGACGAAGAATATTTGTGAAATATTTCTTCAAACTTATTATGATTAAAATTCAAAAAAATTATTCTGGCAAATCTAGAAAATCTGTAGAATCAAATTTAAATGTTATTTCAAAGTCTTTTGAATTTCTTTTAAAATTTTTGTTCTGGAAAATATAGAAGTAATGATTTGTCTTTGTTAGAAATATAGCTTGGTCCAATTTGTTATATATTCTAACAAAGTGTGGATTGGATTTTAACCTATTTAAAACATGTCATCAAAATTCTAAAATTAATCTTAATCAGGAAAAATTACCAATGATGTTACATAAATTATTTTTTTAAATTTTTCTCTTCTTTTTTTCGTTTGAATTTAGAATTTTAAAGAGTCGAAATTGAAGATAAACTATGTTTCAAAATTTAATTGTCATTTTTTGGGGGTTTTCTCTTCTTTTAAACCGTTCAATTAAGTGTAAATATCATTAATTATTAATAATAACAGAGTTAAAGGTAAATTGAGCAAATTGGCTATTTCTGGCAATTTATTTAAGTGTGTATCAAACTGGTAGCCCTTCGCATCAATCAGTACCCAAGAAGTAGCTCTTGGTTTCAAAAAGGTTGGTGACCCCTGGGGTTAAATATAAATATATTAGCTGCCTGCTTTGCTGCAATGAGAGGTCAACATTATCAAAAGCAATTGGTGAAATTCCCAACCATGTATTCTTAGTCGTTCATTTAGTGACAATGGTTCCTGTTCAACTATGCACACTTGTAGAAAGTTTGTTGTTGGCTGACGAAAAACCAACAAAAAAACGAAACACATGCCTTCTTTCTGTTCTGCTGCTTGTTGCCAAGGAAGCGGCACTGCGGGCTCATCTATTGTCTCCTGCGGCGCTCCAAATTTTGACAGTACTTTTCCACAATTTTTCTGTGCGCAAAGGGGACTCCGCCGCGGGTGTGCGAGGGGCTAAAAGCGTTTTGCCGCTATAAAGCTCGGCGTGACGCATGACCCAGACCTTGGCGGCTGCACCATCCGTTTTATAGATTTGTGGGGTGCGAGTGTGGGGCTTCAGCATCCACGGGTTGCATGTTTGTGACAGTGGGAGAGTGCGGCGTGATGGGAAGTGAGCGTGCAAATGAAACGGGCAGATGAAGTGAAAGGTAAATGAAGGGGTTGTTTGTGAACATTTATTTCAGGATTTTTGCTTATACCCTCTGAGTCTTTCTTTAGGATGGTTTGTGCTCCCTTCTTGCTCAAGGCTGTGTGATGAGAGAAGATGGAGTTGCTTGCATCAGCAAAATGATGCTGTACAACCCGGAGAGCTATATAACATTCCTCGGAATGCCTGCGTCCCGTTCTTCCAAAATCTTGAGAAAATGAGAAAGTTTGAGAGCTGATTCGAAATCAGGACCTCCCAGTAAGCCGGCAATTATAGTCTATTCATACGCTCTCAGTGGGATTCTTACGTAAGTGATCATGTGAGGGTCTGCAAGTCCATCAGCAGCATAGGAGACTAATAAAGTCAGTCTTTTTCTTTGTGGAACCATTCCTGATTTTAAGAGTATTTTAAGCTCCGACAAGGCATGTCAAAGGAAATGAAAAAATATCCTACTCACTAAAACCACGCATACAGTCGTGGTCAAAAGATTACATGGCGGTCTTGAGTTTCCAATCATTTTACAACTCTTATTTTTAGTGATTGGAGCACATACTTGTTGGTCACAAAAAAAATCATGAAGTTTGGTTCTTTTATGAATTTATTACGGGTCTACTGAACATGTGACCACATCTGCTGGGTCAAAAGTATACATACAGCAATGTTAATATTTGGTTACATGTCCTTTGGCAAGTTTCACTGCACTAAGGCGCTTTTGGTAGCCATCCACAAGTTTCTGGCAAGCTTCTGGTTGAATTTTTGACCACTCCTCTTGACAAAATTGGTGCAGTTCAGCTAAATGTGTTGGTTTTCTGACATGGACTTGTTTCTTCAGCATTGTCCACACGTTTAAGTCAGGACTTTGGGAAGGCCATTCTAAAACCTTAAAGGCCTACTGAAACCCACTACTACCGACCACGCAGTCTGATAGTTTATATATCAATGATGACATCTTAACATTGCATCACATGCCAATACGGCCGGGTTAGATTACTAAAGTGCAATTTTAAATTTTGCGCAAAATATCCTGCTGAAAACGTCTCGGTATGATGACGCCTGCGCGTGACGTCACGGATTGTAGAGGACATTTTGGGACAGCATTGTGGCCAGCTATTAAGTCGTCTGTTTTCATCGCAAAATTCCACAGTATTCTGGACATCTGTGTTGGTGAATCATTTGCAATTTGTTCAATGAACAATGGCGACAGCAAAGAAGAAAGCTGTAGGTGGGAAGCGGTGTATTTCGGCCGGCTGCAGCAACACAAACACGTAGCCGGTGTTTCATTGTTTACATTCCCGAAAGATGACAGTCAAGCTTTACCATTGGCCTGTGGAGAACTGGGACAACAGAGACTCTTACCAGGAGGACTTTGAGTTGGATACGCAGATGCGGTACCGTGAGTACGCATGAGCTGCGGCTTCCAAACATTTGATCGCTTGCCCGTACGTACCTGCGTGCCGCTATGTGCATGTCACGTACATAACTTTGGGGACTTTGGGGAAATATATGTGCTGTATGAACTTTGGGGAGGTGAACGGTACTTTGGGGATTGAGTGTGTTGTGCGGGTGTTTGATTTGTATTGGCGGGTTATATGGACGGGAGGGGGGAGGTGTTTGTTATGTGGGATTAATTTGTGGCATATTAAATATAAGCCTGGTTGTCTTGTGGCTAATAGAGTATATATATGTCTTGTGTTTATTTACTGTTTTAGTCATTCCCAGCTGAATATCAGGTCCCACCCGCCTCTCACATCTGGATCGCTTCCACTGCCCTCAAGTCCTTCACTCTCACTTTCCTCATCCAGGAATCTTTCATCCTCGCTCAAATTAATGGGGAAATCGTCGCTTTCTCGGTCCGAATCGCTCTCGCTGCTTGTGGCCATGATTGTAAACAATGTGCAGATGTGAGGAGCTCCACAACCGATGACGTCACGCGCATATCGTCTGCTACTTCCGGTATACAGGCAAGGCTTTTTTAACAGCGACCAAAAGTTGCGAACTTTATCGTCGATGTTCTCTACTAAATCCTTTCAACAAAAATATGGCAATATCGCAAAATGATCAAGTATGACACATAGAATGGACCTGCTATCCCCGTTCAAAATAAGAAAATCGCATTTCAGTAGGCCTTTAATTCTAGCCTGATTTAGCCATTCCTTTACCACTTCCGACGTGTGTTTGGGGTCATTGTCCTGTTGGAACACCCAACTGCGCCCAAGACCCAACCTCTGGGCTGATGATTTTAGGTTGTCCTGAAGAATTTGGAGGTAATCCTCCTTTTTCATTGTCCCATTTACTCTCTTTAAAACACCAGTTCCATTGGCAGCAAAACAGGCCCAGAGCATAATACTACCACCACCATTCTTGACGGTAGGCATGGTGTTCCTGGGAATGAAGGCCTCACCTTTTCTCCTCCAAACATATTGCTGGGTATTGTGGCCAAACAGCTCAATTTTTGTTTCAAAAATTGATGCTGCAGCCCAAGTTGCAATCATGCAAATTCCTGCAAATTCCACCAATCCCCGCAAATTATGTGCGGCATTGCAACTTTGTCCAATGCCCACAACTTCCCCTCACACTGTGGCTAATCGATCAGCGTCATTTTCGCCAAATTTGTCTGTGAGCGGCTTCACGGTCTAATCAAAACCTATGTTTGCTTCTTGCGTTGAAGAAGCAAAAACCACGTGTACCAATATTTTAAATATTAATTGCTCAAATGGCACAATTGCCGTGTTCCTGTATAGACTTAACTACAATTCCTGTTAACCGTGCTTAGCCTTCTGTGTAATGTAGTGTATAAACATTTAGCAACACACAAGCATCCTCTCTGCTTAGTTTATATATATATATATTATATATTTATTTATTTATATATATATGTATGTATGTATGTATATATATATATATATATATATATATATATATATATATATATATATATATATATATATATATATATATATATATATATATATATATACCAAACGGTACAGTATTTTTACAATCAGGGATGTGCTTTTCCTGCCATCTAGTGTCCACTTTTAAGTATGTTGTGGTACAAAACAAGTAAAAGATCAATACAGTATTTGTTTTCCATTTATTTGTTGAAATACTGTGTTTTTTTAGGTTAACACTTAAAACATTGATAACAAACACATCAAATCACAAGTTAATTTAATGTTACAGGGAAATAAGCCTCAAAACATCGCAATTTGTGCGCCAATATTCTGAAAAAGCTGAAGTTTAAGCTGCAAGGGACCGGTTGTACGTTTCTGTGTACCCCTGTGTGTAATAAAGGCTGTTCAGTTCAGTTCAGTTTCAGTTTATTTCGAACATGCATACGATACATAAGCGGAAGAAGATGGATGGATGGATGGATGGATGCATACGATACAATGTAATGCATCACACATTTCCAGTTGTTTCATTACAGCACGTCCGAAAAGGAGTATGAAGAAGCAGAGCATATTTAATCCTACCCCTTTTCATACCATAGCAATTTAATTCAATGTCCTTGTTCTCTGTAACAGAACAGTGAACACATAAATAATAAATAAATAATATACCAGAGTAACCAAACAAATATTAAATACATAAATAATCTTGTCTCAATAAAAAAAAGGAAAAAAAAAGGGTTCAAGTTGTTCATCATAATTCTTGTTCTGTGTAATTTGTGAACACTTGTAGTTTGAACAGTCTCTTAAATTGAATCATATTGGTGCTTTGTTTGATTTCTTTGGTTAATCCATTCCATTATTTAATTCCACATACAGATATGCTAAAGGTGTTATTAAGTGTTGTACGTGCATACAAATGTTTTAAATTCGATTTTCCTCTAAGGTTATAATTCTCCTCTTTTGTTGAGAATAATTGTTGTAAGTAAGTACATTTTATCTATAAAGCACTTTTCACAGATAAAATCACAAAGCGCTGTACAAAACAGGTGAAGCAACACAACAATTCAATTAAAACAACACGGGCAACATCATAAAAAGGATACAAAGTGGATTAAAAATGATAGTTCAAAAGTGCATTAACTAAAAGCTTTTCTAAAAAGAGGAGTTTTCAAATATTTCTTAAAAGTTTCAACACAGTCAAGATCACGGAGGGACTGGTGCAAAGTGTTCCAGAGTCTGGGAGCTATAGCCTGGAATGCCAGGTGTCCACGGGTTTTAAAACAAGTTTTTGATATCTTTAGAAAACCGTGGCCTGAAGACTGGAGGCTGCGCTCTGAAGAATAGGGATATAGCAAGTCAGTGATGTACTGAGGGGCTCCACCATGCAATGCACGGAATGTCAGGACTAAAATCTTAAACTCAATGCGGAATTTAACTGGAAGCCAATGAAGACTGGATAGAAAGGGGGTAATAAGGGCTGTTCTGGGTGCACCGGTCTGGGTGCATTTTGTACAGTCTGAAGTCTCTTTAGCGTTGACTTGTTGAAGAGAGTGAAAAGAGAATTGCAATAGTCAATGCGAGACGTAATGAACGCGTGAATGATCATTCCGAGATCCAATTTTGACAACAAATTTGTCACTTTAGAAATATTTCTGAGATGATAAAAACAGTTTTTGGTCAGTTGATGGCAGTGACCCTCCAAAGACATTGACTGATCCAACACAAGCCCAAGGTTTCTGAGGCTGCTTTTAACTGATGCACCCAGAGCACCAAGGGAGTGAATTCTTGATCAGGGAGATTTTTTATCTGGAACAATAATCAGAGTTTCCGTTTTGTTTGAATTTATCTGGAGGAAATTTGAGGACATTCAGTTTTTAATAGGGGATACACACTCCAAGAACTCGGATACAAAGTGAAACTCTAAATCATTGAATGAGCATAACAGTTGAATATCATCTGCATAGAAATGATAAGAAACATTTTTAAAACTACTGATCAACCTCCAGTCCCAAGCATTGTACATTCTTGGGTAGCAGGTTATAGTTTGCTTTGTACATAATTTTAGCTGTTTGCAAATGCACCAAATCGTTGAATTTCAATAATTGTGATTTAATAAATAAAGGGTTTGTACATCCAACATTATGTATTATTGTAATTGATTTTTTTTGTAACACCCGTTAGTGAATGATGCGCATATTTCTAGTTGTTTCCCCAGATTTTTACCCAATAACTCAGATATGGTAACACTAGCGATCAGTAGAGAATATGAAGTTATTTTTGGTCTAGAACATGTTTTGCTTTATTCATTACTGACGTGTTTCTTGCTACTTTATGTTGTATATTTTTTGCATGAGATTTCCAATTCATTTTATTATCTATCGTTACACCCAAAATCCTGTTTTCTTTTACCCTTTCAATATCTACTCCGTCTATTTGTAATTGTGTTTGACTTTCTCTAGGCTGACGGCATGGTTTGAGAACGTGAGTCCACGTGATCATTGATTTATGATCTGTTTATAAAATCAGGCTGTGGAGATTGTTAATAAACTACCAGCTTGCGCTCCCTCGGCCTGCAAATTAGCCACCCCCGTTGCACCCTGGGAAACAAAAAAAAACCCTTCTCTAATTAGTCCTTGGAACTCACCTGTTGCCGAGTGTGCTGAGATCTGCTGGAGAGTGTACATCTGTCTGTGTTTTTCATCATTTTCTGAGCCAAGGCACATTTTATTCATTGAAAAAATCCCGAGGCACACCACCAGCAGAAATCATTGAAAAATTAAATTCCGCAGCCGATATTGACAATGATAAGTCGTTTTTGCAATTGTTGGATATGAATTCCAACCATAACCAACCATGCATCACTATACAGTAACTCTTGTCTCGGTGGTATAGCTCGGTTGGTAGAGTGGCCGTGCCAGCAACTTGAGGGTTCCCGGTTCGATCCCAGCTTCTGCCATCCTAGTCACTGCCATTGTGTACTTGGGCAAGACACTTTACCTACTCAGTGGCCTGGTGGTTAGAGCGTCCGCCCTAAGATCGGTAGGTCGTGAGTTCAAACCCCGGCCGAGTCATACCAAACTCTATAAAAATGGGACCCATTACCTCCCTGCTTGGCACTCAGCATCAAGGGTTGGAATTGGGGGTTGAATCACCAAAAAATATTCCCGGGCGAAGCCACCGCTGCTGCTCACTGCTCCCCTCACTTCCCAGGGGGTGATCAAGGGTGATGGGTCAAATGCAGAGAATAATTTTGCCACACCTAGTGTGTGTGTGACAATCATTAGTACCTTAACTTTACCCACCTGCTCCCAGTGCCACCCACACTGGTTTAAATGTAACTTAAGATATTGGGTTTCACTATGTAAAGCGCTTTGAGTCACTAGAGAAAAGCGCTATATAAATATAATTCACTTCACTTCACTTCTCAGAGTCTCATTACGTTGTGACTTATTTTGAGGTTTTTTCCCTGGTGTGTCGTGTTTTAGTTCTTGTCTTGCGCTCCTATTTCGGTGGCTTTTCCTGTTTTCTTGGTATTTTCCTGTTGCAGTTTCATGTCTTCCTTGAACGCTATTCCCCGCACCTGCTTTGTTTTGGCAATCAAGACTATTTAAGTTGTGCGGTCGCTATCCTTCTTTGTGGGGACGTTGTTGATTGTCGTGTCATGTACGGATGTACTTTGTGGACGCCGTCTGCTCCACGCGCCGTAAGTCTTTGCTGTCGTCCAGCATTCTGTTTTAGTTTCGTTTTGCATAGCCATCCCTACGGATTATAATTACTGGTTTGCAAAAAAATATTTTTAACCCAATTAGGTGAAATTACATAATCTCCCACGGCACACCAGACTGGTGTAGATATGCAGCACAGAGAATGATGAGTGACGGTAAGATGGCGAGGAAGCCGACCTTGACACCTCTCTGCTCAGTCCTCTGACAACATCAGCTTGCCCTGCATGAAATAAAAAGGGGGAAAAGAAAAACACGAGTTCTGTGAGATTCCTTCCTCCATTTCAAACTCGTGTTCCTAAGAGATGAAGTGTGCAGAGAAGGAAGTGTCTGATACTCTTTGCCTGGCTTGTGTTCATGTGCAGCAACTGTCATAGCTCCTTTGTGTCAAAACACAAACTCCCGAGGTATACTCTCTTTCCACCATAAACTTCTTTTCAATGCATATATACATATATTTACAGTATACATATTTCTCTGTAGCTTGCCAAAACCTGTCATGTGACCCGCCTGCTGTCACGGCCCGGTGGACGCGAGCCATACCCATACAGGAGTCGTCATTATGCGTACATTTCATATGTACATAGGCACATTCCTTCCGTCAACCCAGTGAAAACATGATGAAATATTCAGCGCGGCTCGCAGCAGTTTGGGTTCTACCTGACTCGATTTCTCTTGCTGGGTTTGTTTATATGAGAGATGAAAGGTATCTGTGCTTGTCAACGTCCTCTCGGATACATTTGGTACAATTAAGTGTGCATAACGTATCACACTCGGCTTTCTGCAGCAAAATACTGTACATTTAACTCTTTGTTTAAACAAGGCACCATATGCATGTTCCAGTTTGAGTGTATTAATGATATAATCTTAAAGGGGTCCGATCATGCAAAACCAACTTTTCTTACCTATTGGGTCCATGTACCTTCCGTTCATTCTATTTCCAATTCTGAAACGCAACTCATAAAACATAAAGTAGGGCCGTTTTTCATTTTTTATTATGTATGGCAGATTTTAAAGTAAACAAAAAAGGGTTGATTTTCATTGAAATATTGCCATAAAATTGGATTTTGTGCTGTTTTCCTTTTATGGATTTTAATTTATTCAGATAAACACAAAAATCCAATTCATGTTGATCCAAAATGCAAAAATGCGTGTTTATCTGTGTGATGACAAAATAAACCGGAAACAGTATTTTGGCTTTTCCTTTGCGTTTAGCATGTTTTTAGCATAACGCCAACATCTTTGTTCAGCAGGAGTCCTATTATCGTTTTTAAAAAGTCTCATTAAATAGTTGTCCAACTTGTGTTTCAGAAAAGAAAATACAAAAAATGGCCCAAAATTTGTTTTTTGATTTGCATTCAAGAATTTGAAATAGAATGTACACGGACCCTAAAATACTGCTTCCGGTTCAATTTGTCATCACACAGATAAACGCGCATTTTTGCATTTTGGATCAACATGAATTGGATTTTTGTGTTTATCTGGAAAAATACTGTACATTTAACTCTTTGTTTAAACAAGGAACCTTATGCATGTTCCAGTTTAAGTGTATTAATGATATAATCTTAAAGGGGCCCGATCGTGCAAAACCAGCTTTTCTTGCCTATTAGGTCCATGTACCTTCTGTTCATTCTATTTGCAATTCTGAAACACAAATCAAAAAACTAAAGTAGGGCCGTTTTTCGTTTTTTATTATATATGGCAGATTTTAAAGTAACCAAAAAAGGGTTGATTTTTATTAAAATATTGCAATAAAATTGGATTTTGTGTTGTTTTCCTTTTATGGATTTTTATATTTCCAGATAAACACAAAAATGGAATATACGTTCATCCAAAATACAAAAATGCGTGTTTATCTGTGTGATGACAAATTGAACCGGAAGCAGTATTTTAGCTTGTCCTTCGCGTTTAGCATGTTTTTAGCATAACGCTAACATCTTTGTTCAGCAGGAGTCTTATTGTTGTTTTAAAAAAAAGTCTCATTAAATCAGTTTTTTGATTTGCATTTAAGAATTTGAAATAAAATGAACGGAAGGTACACAGACCCTAAAATACTGCTTCCGGTTCATTTTGTCATCACACAGATAAACACGCATTTTTGCATTTTCGATAAACGTGAATTGACAGTTGGGTTATTTTTTAACCCAACATTTTTTAGTGTGTACTTT
>NC_084731.1:91593943-91631443 GCF_033978785.1 Entelurus aequoreus | reverse complement strand
GCCACATTGCAGTAACGGTTGCTTTCAGAGGGCCGCTTATTTTAGATTATTTTACATTATGCATGCGGGTAATAACCTGTTATTAATCACGATTAATCGAAATGCATTAGATCAGGGGTGTCAAACTCATTTTCATTGAGGGCCACATTGCAGTAACGGTTGCTTTCAGAGGGCCGCTTATTTTAGATTATTTTACATTATGCATGCGGGTAATAACCTGTTATTAATCACGATTAATCGAAATGCATTAGATCAGGGGTGTCAAACTCATTTTCATTTAGGGCCACATTACAGTAATGGTTGCTTTCAGAGGGCCGCTATTTTAAAATTAATTTACCGATGAGGTGGCAACTTGTCCAGGGAGATAGGTTCCAGCACCCCCCGCTACCCCAAAAAGGGATAAGCGGTAGGAAATGGATGGATGGATATGTATGCGGGTAATAACCTGTGATTAATCACGATTAATCGAAATGCATTAGATCAGGGGTGTGAAACCCATGTTCATTGAGGGCCACATTGCAGTAATGGTTGCTTTCTGAGGGCCACTTTTTTTTAAATGAATTTATATTATGCATGCCAATAATAAACTATGATTCGTCACGATTAATCGAAATGTATTAGATCAGGGGTATCAAACTCATGTTTATTGAGGGCCACATTGCAGTAATGGTTGCTTTCAGAGGGCCGCTTTTTTAAAATGAATTTACATTATGCATGCTGGTAATAACCTGTGATTAATCACGATTAATCGAAATGCATTAGATCAGGGGTATCAAACTCATGTTCATTGAGGGCCACATTGCAGTAATGGTTGCTTTCAGAGGGCCGCTTTTTTAAAATTAATTTACATTATGCATGCTGGTAATAACCTGTGATTAATCACGATTAATCGAAATGCATTAGATCAGGGGTATCAAACTCATGTTCATTGAGGGCCACATTGCAGTAATGGTTGCTTTCAGAGGGCCGCTTTTTTAAAATTAATTTACATTATGCATGCGGGTAATAACCTGTTATTAATCACGATTAATCGAAATGCATTAGATCAGGGGTGTCAAACTCATTTTCATTGAGGGCCACATTACAGTAATGGTTGCTTTCAGAGGGCCGCTATTTTAAAATTAATTTACCGATGAGGTGGCGACTTGTCCAGGGAGATAGGCTCCAGCACCCCCCGCTACCCCAAAAAGAGATAAGCGGTAGAAAATGGATGGATGGATGTACATGCGGGTAATAACGTGTGATTAATCACGATTAATCGAAATGCATTAGATCAGGGGTGTCAAACCCATGTTCATTGAGGGCCACATTGCAGTAATGGTTGCTTTCTGAGGGCCACTTTTTTTTAAATGAATTTACATTATGCATGCCAATAATAAACTATGATTCGTCACGATTAATCGAAATGCATTAGATCAGGGGTATCAAACTCATGTTTATTGAGGGCCACATTGCAGTAATGGTTGCTTTCAGAGGGCCGCTTTTTTAAAATGAATTTACATTATGCATGCTGGTAATAACCTGTGATTAATCACGATTAATCAAAATGCAATAGATCAGGGGTATCAAACTCATGTTCATTGAGGGCCACATTGCAGTAATGGTTGCTTTCTGAGGGCCACTTTTTTAAAATGATTTTACATTATGCATGCCAATAATAAACTATGATTAGTCACGATTAATCGAAATGCATTAGATCAGGGGTATCAAACTCATGTTCATTGAGGGCCACATTGCAGTAATGGTTGCTTTCAGAGGGCCGCTTTTTTAAAATTAATTTACCGATGAGGTGGCGACTTGTCCAGGGAGATAGGCTCCAGCACCCCCTGCAAACCCAATAGGGACAAGCGGTAGGAAATGGATGGATGGATATGCATGCGGGAAATAACGAGTGATTAATCACGATTAATCCAAATGCATTAGATCAGGGGTATCAAACTCATGTTCATTGAGGGCCACATTGCAGTAATGGTTGCTTTCTGAGGGCCACTTTTTTAAAATGAATTCACATTATGCATGCCAATAATAAACTATGATTCGTCACGATTAATCGAAATGCATTAGATCAGGGGTATCAAACTCATGTTCATTGAGGGCCACATTGCAGTAATGGTTGCTTTCAGAGGGCCGCTTTTTTAAAATTAATTTACATTATGCATGCTGGTAATAACGAGTGATTAATCACGATTAATCGAAATGCAATAGATCAGGGGTATCAAACTCATGTTCATTGAGGGCCACATTGCAGTAATGGTTGCTTTCTGAGGGCCACTTTTTTAAAAATGAATTTACATTATGCATGCCAATAATAAACTATGATTAGTCACGATTAATCGAAATGCATTAGATCAGGGGTATCAAACTCATGTTTATTGAGGACCACATTGCAGTAATAGTTGCTTTCAAAGAGCCATTTAAAAAAAAATTATGTTACATTATGCATGCGGGTAATAACCTGTGATTATTCACGATTAATCGAAATGCATTAGATCAGGGGTATCAAACTCATGTTTATTGAGGGCCACATTGCAGTAATAGTTGCTTTCAAAGAGCCGTTTAAAAAAAAAAAAAAAAGTTACATTATGCATGCGGGTAATAACCTGTGATTATTCACGATTAATCGAAATGCATTAGATCAGGGGTATCAAACTCATGTTCATTGAGGGCCACATTGCAGTAATGGTTGCTTTCAGAGGGCCGCTTTTTTAAAATTAATTTACATTATGCATGCTGGTAATAACCTGTGATTAATCACGATTAATCGAAATGCATTAGATCAGGGGTATCAAACTCATGTTCATTGAGGGCAACATTGCAGTAATGGTTGCTTTCTGAGGGCCACTTTTTTAAAATGAATTTACATTATGCATGCCAATAATAAACTATGATTAGTCACGATTAATCGAAATGCATTAGATCAGGGGTATCAAACTTATGTTCATTGAGGGCCACATTGCAGTAATGGTTGCTTTCAGAGGGCCGCTATTTTAAAATTAATTTACCGATGAGGTGGCGACTTGTCCAGGGAGATAGGCTCCAGCACCCCCCGCTACCCCAAAAAGGGATAAGCGGTAGGAAATGGATGGATGGATATGCATGCGGGTAATAACCTGTGATTAATCACGATTAATCGAAATGCATTAGATCAGGGGTGTCAAACCCATGTTCATTGAGGGCCACATTGCAGTAATGGTTGCTTTCTGAGGGCCACTTTTTTTTAAATGAATTTACATTATGCATGCCAATAATAAACTATGATTAGTCACGATTAATCGAAATGCATTAGATCAGGGGTATCAAACTCATGTTTATTGAGGACCACATTGCAGTAATAGTTGCTTTCAAAGAGCCATTTTTTAAAAAATTATGTTACATTATGCATGCGGGTAATAACCTGTGATTATTCACGATTAATCGAAATGCATTAGATCAGGGGTATCAAACTCATGTTTATTGAGGGCCACATTGCAGTAATAGTTGCTTTCAAAGAGCCGTTTAAAAAAAAATTATGTTACATTATGCATGCTGGTAATAACCTGTGATTAATCACGATTAATCGAAATGCATTAGATCAGGGGTATCAAACTCATGTTCATTGAGGGCCACATTGCAGTAATGGTTGCTTTCTGAGGGCCACTTTTTTAAAATGAATTTACATTATGCATGCCAATAATAAACTATGATTAGTCACGATTAATCGAAATGCATTAGATCAGGGGTATCAAACTCATGTTCATTGAGGGCCACATTGCAGTAATGGTTGCTTTCAGAGGGCCGCTTTTTTAAAATTAATTTACCGATGAGGTGGCGACTTGTCCAGGGAGATAGGCTCCAGCACCCCCCGCTACCCCAAAAAGGGATAAGCGGTAGGAAATGGATGGATGGATGTGCATGCGGGTAATAACGTGTGATTAATCACGGTTAATCTAAATGCATTAGATCAGGGGTGTCAAACCCATGTTCATTGAGGGCCACATTGCAGTAATGGTTGCTTTCTGAGGGCCACTTTTAAAAAAAATGAATTTACATTATGCATGCCAATAATAAACTATGATTAGTCACGATTAATCGAAATGCATTAGATCAGGGGTATCAAACTCATGTTTATTGAGGGCCACATTGCAGTAATAGTTGCTTTCAAAGAGCCGTTTAAAAAAAAATTATGTTACATTATGCATGCAGGAAATAACCTGTGATTATTCACGATTAATCGAAATGCATTAGATCAGGGGTATCAAACTCATGTTCATTGAGGGCCACATTGCAGTAATGGTTGCTTTCAAAGGGCTGCTTTTTTTAGATTAATTGACATTATGCATGCGGGTAATAACCTGTGATTAATCCCGATTAATCGAAATGCATGTGCATTTGATTGTTATATATTTTTTTATGTATAACTTGCTTTAAAATCATAAATAAAGGTGACAAGCAGATATTTAACGATTTCTTTTTATCTCACAAAAATTGTTTTGCAATAAAGAATATAATAATATAATTGGCATGATCAGATAATATTAAAGTTTAAAAAATGCATTTTATTTCCTGTCAAAATTAAAAGAACAAATGCATTTAGTAAAAAAAAAAAATATATATATATATATATATATATATATATATATATATATATATATATATATATATATATATATATATATATATATATATATATATATATATATATATATAATTATAATAATAATTTTATTGAAACAAATTTTTTCCAGGCTTCCGCGGGCCACATAGAATGAGGTGGCAGGCCAGATCTGGCCCCCGGCCTTGAGTTTGACACCTGTGCATTAGATGCTGAAACCAATTCAATGCATATCATCAACATCTCATAACCAGGCGCGTTTTAATCATGGACATCGTCACAGTTACAGGAAGCCCTCGTAGGGCTGCTTCATGATAATAATACAAATACCCTTGATTGGATTATTATAAACAAACTGATGAAAAACTACCTAAGTAACAAGCAGAGTTTAGCTAGTGTATCATTTCAATTTGATATTGGTTTGAAATTGATAGGTTGGAATTGTTTTTTTTCCGTCAATATGGAAATACATTAAATGCCTTATTGACGCACATTATTTCCAGGGTATCGAGGGCCACATGAAATGACGTGGCGGGCCAGATGTGTCACCCGGAACTTGAATTTGACACCTGTGTGTTAAACTATTTGAAAAAAACAACATTATCCTAGTTTTTGTGTTATAAGTGACAAAGCAAATAGTTGTGTTAAATAGAAATGTCCCTCTCCCAATGATGGGATTGTATATTTCTGATTTCTATTTGCCTTTTTTTATCTGACAGGCTGAAACAAAAGTGTCGTCTGTACACTGCAAATGGTCAATTGCCAAGAATTTAAATTGTATTCCTCGAATTTTCCCGAGTTTTAAAAACTATTAATTTATTTTAGTCATTGAATTTATGTCATAATCCTAATTTTAGCATTAGTAATAATACTATGTCTATTCTTTTCTATGTATATTATTGAGAAAATAACTGTTTAAATAAGATATTTTGGTTTTCCCCACATATACAATCTTGATTGGATGAAGCTGAATAATGCTTGTTTTCAAAATAAAATACTTATTTTTAATTTAAAAGTCCTGCTAATTTCTATATATAAAAATCTTAATGGAGGACGTCTTATAAAAAAAAAGTAGCTACATGGACAGATAATGTCACACGTTTTTACTATTTTCTTCTTAAAATGTAGTCTTTTTGGCTGATATTTTGCCAGCTGTTTTTTTTTGCAGTGTACACAGTGGCGTAAAATAGCTTAAGTTTCTTTCAAGTATCTCTAAGCATGCTACAGCAGAACGACACAGGAAGCTAACCGCTAAAACCTCAATGTAAAGTAGGGGTCCAGAAGTCGATACTATTGATACCTAGTATTGTATCAGTATGTATTGATACTAAATTGATACGATTGGTATTTTTATGTTTTTGTTCTTACAAACCCCGTTTCCATATGAGTTGGGAAATTGTGTTAGATGTAAATATAAACGGAATACAATGATTTGCAAATCCTTTTCAACCCATATTCAATTGAATGCACCACAAAGACAAGATATTTGATGTTCAAACTCATAAACTTAATTTTTTTTTGCAAATAATAATTAACTTACAATTTCATGGCTGCAACACGTGCCAAAGTAGTTGGGAAAGGGCATGTTCACCACTGTGATACATGGCCTTTCCTTTTAACAACACTCACTAAACATTTGGGAACTGAGGAGACACATTTTTTAAGCTTCTCAAGTGGAATTCTTTCCCATTCTTGCTTGATGTACAGCTTAAGTTGTTCAACAGTCCGGGGGTCTCCGTTGTGCTATTTTAGGCTTCATAATGCGCCACACAATTTCAATGGGAGACAGGTCTGGACTACAGGCAGGCCAGTCTAGTACCCGCACTCTTTTACTATGAAGACACGTTGATGTAACACGTGGCTTGGCATTGTCTTGCTGAAATAAGCAGGGGCGTCCATGGTAACGTTGCTTGGATGGCAACATATGTTGCTCCAAAACCTGTATGTACCTTTCAGCATTAATGGCGCCTTCACTGATGTGTAAGTTACCCATGTCTTGGGCACTAATACACCCCCATACCATCACAGATGCTGGCTTTTCAACTTTGCGCCTATAACAATCCGGATGGTTCTTTTCCTCTTTGGTCCGGAGGACACGACGTCCACAGTTTCCAAAAACAATTTGGAAATGTGGACTCGTCAGACCACAGAACACTTTTCCACTTTGTATCAGTCCATCTTAGATGAGCTCAGGCCCAGCGAAACCGACGACGTTTCTGGGTGTTGTTGATAAACGGTTTTCGCCTTGCATAGGAGAGTTTTAAACTTGCACTTACAGATTTAGCGACCAACTGTAGTTACTGACAGTGGGTTTCTGAAGTGTTCCTGAGCGCATGTGGTGATATCCTTCACACACTGATGTCGCTTGTTGATGCAGTACAGCCTGAGGGATGGAAGGTCACGGGCTTAGCTGCTTACGTGCAGTGATTTCTCCAGATTCTCTGAACCCTTTGATGATATTACGGAGCGTAGATGGTGAAATCCCTAAATTCCTTGCAACAGCTGGTTGAGAAAGGTTTTTCTTAAACTGTTCAACAATTTGCTCACGCATTTGTTGACAAAGTGGTGACCCTCGCCCCATCCTTGTTTGTGAATGACTGAGCATTTCATGGAATCTACTTTTATACCCAATCATGGCACCCACCTGTTCCCAATTTGCCTGTTCACCTGTGGGATGTTCCAAATAAGTGTTTGATGAGCATTCCTCAACTTTATCAGTATTTATTGCCACCTTTCCCAACTTCTTTGTGACGTGTTGCTGGCATCAAATTATAAAGTTAATGATTATTTGCAAAAAAAAAAAAATGTATCAGTTTGAACATCAAATATGTTGTCTTTGTAGCATATTCAACTGAATATGGGTTGAAAATGATTTGCAAATCATTGTATTCCGTTTATATTTACATCTAACTCAATTTCCCAACTCATATGGAAACGGGGTTTGTATTACAACATCATTGTCTTGGGCATTTCTTATTATTATTTACAAAGTGAGGGAGTAAGTCTCTGGATACAGGAAGGCTTTTAGGGCAAAACATAAATAATTTCAATAGGAGCCGATAGTTTTTGCTTTTCTTCAGTTATTGGACACTAGCCATTTTATTTTGGTAAAAAAAATGTATGTGGCATTCAATACCACAACAACAATACCAGTGTTAGCGGAATATTTCTCATATGTGTGCCATATGATGCCACCAAAGACACAAGTAGTGACTCAAAACAACCATATTTACCTTAGATCAGGGGTGTCAAACTCATTTTAGATCGGGGGCCACATGGAGAAAAATCTACTCTAAATCTACTGGTAAAATCACGGCACGATAACTTAAAAATAAAGACAACTTCAGATTGTTTTCCTTGTTTAAAAACAGAAGCACATTCTGAAAATGTACAAATCATAATGTTGTTTTTTTTTTTACACTTACATGTTGCGGTTAATACTATTCTATCTTTATTTGTCGTTATTTATACTTTCTGAATAAATTATGTTATAGTGTTCATCAGTCAACTCATTGGTATTCATTTTCAATCTATCGAGATAACAAAAATTATATCAAAATCAAATTACAGGATGTTATTTATGTAAGTTGCTCATTTTCCTCGACTGGTGCACTAACATCATGTGGTTTATTTATTTTTTTTTACATATGTAGCATCATCTACAAAGATACACATAATTGCTATTGCGCCATCTAGTGGACACATTTAGAACAGCAGTTTATTTGGTAACACTTTAGTATGGGGAACATATTCACCATTAATTAGTTTCTTATTAAAGTAACAAAGACTCAATTTAGAGTTATGTGGACACTAGGGGAACATACAAGGGTTAGGGTTAGGGTTACTAATAAGCAATAATTCTGAGGTTATTGAGGGAGGGAAGACTCTTAGTTAATGGCTTACTGGTTGTATAATAAGGCCATGCAGAATAAGGCATTAATAAGTACTTAATAATGACTAATTAAGAGCCAATATGTTACTAATTTGCATGTTAATAAGCAAATAATTAATCAATGTTTATTTATCAATGTTTATTTATATAGCCCTAAATCACAAGTGTCTCAAAGGGCTGTACAAGCCACAACGACATCCTCGGTACAGAGCCCACATATAATGGTGAATATGTGTTCCCCATACTAAAGTGTTACCGTTTCTTTCTTTCAAATATTTCGGCTCATTTTTATACTTAGCAAACTCATCCCGAGGGCCGGTTAAAACCTGTTTGCGGGCCTGATCCGTACGTTTAACACCCCTGACTTAGAAGCTGGGAGAATCCAAAAAGAGATGTTCAACCAGGGATTTGAACTTTCAATCTGCTGACCAACAGACTAACCCCTTGACCCTCAAATGACTTTTGCATTTTTCTGTAGATTTTGGACTGAGCATCGTTTTCACCTTCGATTAGTACTTCTGATCCATGCCCAAGAACCCTCCTCAAAGACAGAGTGATGGCCGAACATGGTCCCCTCATCCCAAACACATGTCGAGCAGCGTTCATTAGTCCATTCTTAATGGTTCATAAATCGCAGCCATCTGGAAACCCTGTCAGGGCTGCGAAGCGGCAAGCTTGATGCACTGACTCCCGCGTTTGCCCCCCTCCACACTTCCTGCCCCTGGCCGGCAGCCAATCAGATTGCGGGATCCCATGGCGACAAGTCATAGCAGATGCAGGCTGTCAGTATCCTGAGCGGAAAATTGTAATAACTGTTCATAGTGACGGTAAACACTTTTTTAAAGCTGCAGTGCAGCCTTATGGAATTTCAATTTAATTCATTTGACAGATTGGAATTTCAATTGAATTGGCTCCGCCCCACAGGATGTTGAATTGGAATCACAGGAATTTAATTTTTTTAAATTAGGACAATGCATTTTTATTAACATAGAGCAGGGGTCACCAACGCGGTGCCCGCGGGCACCAGGTAGCCCGTAAGGACCAGATGAGTAGCCCGCCGGCCTGTTCTAAAAATAGCTCAAATAGCAGCACTTACCAGTGAGCTGCCTCTATTTTTTTAATTGTATTTATTTACTAGCAAGCTGGTCTCGCTTTGCCCGACATTTTTAATTCTAAGAGAGACAAAATTCAAATAGAATTTGAAAATCCAAGAAAATATTTTAAAGACTTGGTCTTCACTTGTTTAAATAAATTCATAATTTTTTTTACTTTGCTTCTTCTAACTTTCAGAAAGACAATTTTAGAGAAAAAAATACAACCTTAAAAATTATTTTAGGATTTTTAAACACATATACCTTTTTACCTTTTGAATTCCTTCCTCTTCTTTCCTGACAATTTGAATCAATGTTCAAGTAAATTTATTTTTTTTATTGTAAAGAATAATAAATACATTTTAATTTAATTCTTCATTTTAGCTTCTGTTTTTTCGACAAAGAATATTTGTGAAATATTTCTTCAAACTTATTATGATTAAAATTCAAAAAAAATTATTCTGGCAAATCTAGAAAATCTGTAGAATCAAATTTAAATCTTATTTCAAGGTCTTTTGAATTTCTTTTAAAAATTTTGTTCTGGAAAATCTAGAAGAAATAATGATTTGTCTTTGTTAGAAATATAGCTTGGTCCAATTTGTTATATATTCTAACAAAGTGTAGATTGGATTTTAACCTATTTAAAACATGTCATCAAAATTCTAAAATTAATCTTAATCAGGAAAAATTACTAATGATGTTCCATAAATTCTTTTTTAAGTTGTTCTCTTCTTTTTTTCGGTTGAATTTAGAATTTTAAAGAGTCGAAATTGAAGATAAACTATGTTTCAAAATTTAATTGTCATTTTTTTCGTGTTTTCTCCTCTTTTAAACCGTTCAATTAAGTGTAAATATCATTAATTATTAATAATAACATAGAGTTAAAGGTAAATTGAGCAAATTGGCTATTTCTGGCAATTTATTTAAGTGTGTATCAAACTGGTAGCCCTTCGCATTAATCAGTACCCAAGAAGTAGCTCTTGGTTTCAAAAAGGTTGGTGACCCCTGACATAGAGCAACAATGTAGATATGCCGGAGTTAGCACAATAGCTCATTTTCATCCTAAGGCAGGTTAATACAGTAAACCCACACCTAGAACTGCTACCCTCGGGCAGACGCTATAGGGTGCTAAAAGCGGGCACAAATAGACTAAAAAAACGTTTTTACCCAAGAGCCGTAGTAGCATCAAACAGGCACTGAGTGAGCACAATGTGTCCGTCATGTCCTCATGTGTCATGTCTTTTTATTTTTTTCGGACTATAATGTGCAATAATGTTATATGTGTATATGTACACTACCGTTCAAAAGTTTGGGGTCACATTGAAATGTCCTTATTTTTGAAGGAAAAGCACTGTACTTTTCAATGAAGATAACTTTAAACTAGTCTTAACTTTAAAGAAATACACTCTATACATTGCTAAAGTGGTAAATGACTATTCTAGCTGCAAATGTCTGGTTTTTGGTGCAATATCTACATAGGTGTATAGAGGCCCATTTCCAGCAACTATCACTCCAGTGTTCTAATGGTACAATGTGTTTGCTCATTGGCTCAGAAGGCTAATTGATGATTAGAAAACCCTTGTGCAATCATGTTCACACATCTGAAAACAGTTTAGCTCGTTACAGAAGCTACAAAACTGACCTTCCTTTGAGCAGATTGAGTTTCTGGAGCATCACATTTGTGGGGTCAATTAAACGCTCAAAATGGCCAGAAAAAGAGAACTTTCATCTGAAACTCGACAGTCTATTCTTGTTCTTAGAAATGAAGGCTATTCCACAAAATTGTTTGGGTGACCCCAAACTTTTGAACGGTAGTGTATATATATGCATATGTATGGATATGTGCATGTGTGTGGATATATACACTACCGTTCAAAAGTTTGGGGTCACCCAAACAATTTTGTGGAATAGCCTTCATTTCTAAGAACAAGAATAGACTGTCGAGTTTCAGATGAAAGTTCTCTTTTTCTGGCCATTTTGAGCGTTTAATTGACCCCACAAATGTGATGCTCCAGAAACTCAATCTGCTCAAAGGAAGGTCAGTTTTGTAGCTTCTGTAACGAGCTAAACTGTTTTCAGATGTGTGAACATGATTGCACAAGGGTTTTCTAATCATCAATTAGCCTTCTGAGCCAATGAGCAAACACATTGTACCATTAGAACACCGGAGTGATAGTTGCTGGAAATGGGCCTCTATACACCTATGTAGATATTGCACCAAAAGCCAGACATTTGCAGCTAGAATAGTCATTTACCACATTAGCAATGTATAGAGTGTATTTCTTTAAAGTTAAGACTAGTTTAAAGTTATCTTCATTGAAAAGTACAGTGCTTTTCCTTCAAAAATAAGGACATTTCAATGTGACCCCAAACTTTTGAACGGTAGTGTACATATATATATAGATACATATCTTCTTTTTTATATTTTTTTACTATTTATATTACCAAATGATTGTGTATGCACCTTAGGGGATCTGCTCCAATTTTGTTGTTCTTTGAACCTGTTCACTGTAATAATGACAATAAAACTCTATTCTATTCTATTCTATTCTATTCTAAACAATCAACAGGTCATGATACAAAATAATACATAAATCACCTGACATTACACATTACAAGCATACCATAAACACAGACCATGGACAAAAAAAAAAAAAAAAAAAAACAAACAAGAAAAAAAAAGTGAATATTCTAATTGTGCGTGCATGTCTGATTAGTTTTCAAACACTTTTCCAGTCCAGTTTAAAATGTTAAATAGGTGTCACAGTTTTGGCCACATTAAGTCCTGCGCCTTTGTAGGTTGCAGTCCCCTCCGGTCACTGCTCTGGTGTTTACTTGACTGCTATTTTTTTTCAGTAATAAAATGTATCAAGGGAGGGGGAGCAAGTTTATTTAGAATTCTAAAGATGAAAAATGCATTGACATTCCTTACAGCCAAGTGACAGGAAGGATTTGGCAAGTACAACAAATATTTTGGCATAAATACACAAAAACACTCAAATAAAACACCAAATGCCTACATTTTGAACACTTGGATGAAGTAAATCATGATGTATTTTTTAATTCTGTTTAATCAATTTAAAGACATTGAATTAGATTTTCGGAACGATCATTTAAAAAAATGTAATTAATCACAATTTATTGCTTTCATATTTTAATTTAACTTGAAAAAAAAAAATATATATATATATATTATTACTATGAATCTATTTTATAGATCATATTTCAATTACATCAAATGTTTTTTTTCTTTCTTGGACTGTCAAAGTTAACGCGTTAATAATAACAAAGAAATATCACATTAAGCATGTACAAACACAGATTATTTACACATCTTTTTGCGCACATATGCTCCTTTACCTTAACAGCGGATGGATACCTAGTTGTACAGTCAGTGACTACATTTTTTTGTTATTAACGCGTTAACTTTAACATTCCTAGAAAACAACAAATAATAATTTCATGTCATTTAAATATGATATTTATTTTTTTTCCCAAGTTAAATAAAAATATGAAAGTAAGTATATTTTAGTGTGATTAATCATGATTAATTAAAATGTTAAATTGTGATTAATTAGATTTTAAAAAATTATCGTTTCGAAAATCTAATTTAAAGTTTTTAAATTGAATACATAATTTAAAATACATAATTTCCCTAAATGATTTACCTCATCCAAGTGTTCAAAATGTAGGCATTTGGTGTTTTATTTTAGTGTTTTTGTGTATTTAAGCCAAAATATTTGTTGAACTTGCCAAATTCTTCCTGTCACTTGGCTGTAAGGAATGTCAATGAATTTGGAACAACAACATCAAACAGCACAGCTGCCTCCTCCCGCATAGCTCAGACCTACTTTTGGTTCTTGTCTATGGCGCTAAGCCTTCTGGGTAAAGTAGTATTAAAACATTTAGCAACACACTGGCGTCCTCACTTCGTCGTTTACATTTATTTAAATCTATATGTTATCCTCATTTATCCAAGGTAAGACAATAACATGTTTTCATTTGCAATGCTGACCTTGTAAAGAGGCAGCATTTACATTTTAGAGATGTTAAAGTGTGATGATTGTCTCTCATTTACCAACAAAAATGACCACTAGAGATCACGCTCAACAGATCGCAAATGCTCATAACATGAAAGGAAAAGGTGTTGGAACATAAATGACACTTTTCAAGCGTAAAACATACACAGAGAATGTCTGTAACTTGGATATTGCAGAGTAGACAGCTACAAAAAGGAACATTTTTGGTGCTGTTTCTCTTTGTTTTTATAATAATTATCATAAATATCAGTTATGATTAATTGAAACAGTACAGTAATCTGACAGCGGGCTGTGAGTTAGTGCTATTAGTGCCATCTAGTGTCTACTAGGGTTGTACGGCATACCGGTATTAGTATAGTACCGCGATATTAATGAATCATATTCTGTACTATACCGCCTCTGAAAAGTACCGGTCCGTCGCACCCCCGTCGTCATCACGTCGTGTCATTGCTGGTTTACGAGCAGACGAGCATGTTCGGTAGTGCACACACACAGAGTACTTACAAGCAGACAGTGTGTAGACAGAATAGGAAGAACGGACGCATTTTGGCTCCAAAACTAATGATAAAGGTGAAGTTATAACACTGAAACGCCCACAGGAAGAGGTGCTTTAAGACATGGCTAGCTAGCTAGCGGCTAAAGTCCAGCCGCAGTCGGCAGTGTTTTAGCTACTTCTAAATCACTAATCCTCGCCTCCATGGCGACAAATAAAGTAAGTTTCTTACAAGTATCATCCCTGCGGGACGAGGAATAGCTAAACATGCTTCACTACACACCGTAGCTCACCGGCATCAAAATGTAAACAAACGCCATTGGTGGATCTACAACTGACATCCACTGTAATGATATCAAGTACAGGCGCGTATCAAGTCGATATTACTATGATTACATCAATATTTTTTGGCATTACGACAACCTCCTTCGTTTTTTTAAATGTATATTATGTTTATAAACTCAGGAAATATGTCTCTGGACACATGAGGACTTTGAATATGACCAATGTATGATCCTGTAACTACTTGGTATCGGATTGATACCCAAATTTGTGGTATCATCCAACACTAATGTAAAGTATCAAACAACAGAAGAATAAGTGATTATTACATTTTAACAGAAGTGTAGATACAACATGTTAAAATAGAAAGTAAGCAGATATTAACAGTAAATGAACAAGTAGATTAATAATTCATTTTCTACCACTTGTCCTTAATAATGTTGAGAAAATAATCAAATTATAAATGACACAATATGTTACTGCATATGTCAGCAGACTAAATTAGGAGCCTTTGTTTGCTTACTTACTACTAAAAGACAAGTTGTGTTGTATGTTTACTATTTTATTTAAGGACAAACTTGCAATAATAAACATATGTTTAATGTACCCTAAGATCTTTTGTTAAAATAAAGCCAATAATGCCATTTTTCGTGGTACCCTTTATTTAGAAAAGTACCGAAAAGTATCAAAATAATTTTGGTACCGGTACCAAAATATTGGTATCGGGACAACACTAGTGTCTACTATAAAACCAGTAAAACATCAGTAAAGTATTTGTTTCCTATTTTTTGTTGAAATTATTTGAAGTTAAAATTAAAGTGAAGTACCAATGATAGTCACACACACACACACACACAAGGTGTGGTGAAAATTGTCCTCTGCATTTGACCCATCCCCTTTTTCACCCTCTGGGAGGTGAGGGGAGCAGTGAGCAGCAGCAGTAGCCACGCCCGTGAGTCCAGGTTAAAGTTACAGATAACACTTAAATACTAACTAACAAAAAAAAAAATATTTAATGTCATTGCGAAACGAAACACCTCAAAACATTCGCAACTTACTGAAAAATTCCTGGAAATTCAAGCAGTTTCGACTACAACGTTCACAAAAAAAAAAGCCTGTCAAATCCTGCAAGGGCTGGAATTTTGCACAAGCCTGCCGCAGCGTTGTGCTTGGGACGTCTTGAGCGTGCCCGGTAGAAACTTTTTGTTTTAGGCGTCACTCGTGATGCCACTTTGAAATGTGTTGAGCCCATTTGTAGCTTGACCCCTGTTATTGCGTGACAATCTCTGGGAGTCAAAAGAAGAGCCGCTAGATGGCAGAGGTGGCTGAAACCATTGTAAATAAGACAGAGCGAGATGCTTTTCATCCGGTATCCCTCATCCTCTCCCTGTCCTCATTCCTCTATCGTCTCTTCTCCGGGGAAATCACCAGTAGGGTGAGTGCGATGTTAGCCTCACTCTCTATTCCTACTCTGTCCACCTGTGCCTCCCTCGGCCCCGCCTGCTGCACAATAACAATCTCCCCCATCAGCCGTAATCCAATATTTTCCTCATCTGATTCCAGACGTCTATCTCGCTTCAAGGTGCCTGTCATATGCTATCATGTTCCCAACTTCCTCATTATCCCCCCCCCACCCCCACTTCCTGTGACAACTCCCCGCCCTTCCTTTGCCAGCTAAGGGCTGAAAATACAAATATTGATTGGCTGCATGGTGGCTCTGTGGGCCAATCAATAATGTTTAGATGCTGGGATGCAGATGTGGACAAGTGGGGATGGCGTTAATTACGAGCCTCATAGTCCTCCTTTTATATCTTCCACACTCTTTTTTTTTTTTTTTTTTTTTTTTATCATATAGTTGATGTATACACTACCGTTCAAAAGTTTGGGGTCACATTGAAATGCCCTTATTTTCAATGAAGATAACTTTAAACTAGTCTTAACTTTAAAGAAATACACTCTATACCAGGGGTCACCAACGCGGTGCCCGCGGGCACCAGGTAGCCCGTAAGGACCAGATGAGTAGCCCGCCGGCCTGTTCTAAAAATAGCTCAAATAGCACCACTTACCAGTGAGCTGCCTCTATTTTTTAATTGTATTTATTTACTAGCAAGCTGGTCTCGCTTTGCCCGATATTTTTAATTCTAAGAGAGACAAAACTCAAATAGAATTTGAAAATCAAAGAAAATATTTTAAAGACTTGGTCTTCACTTGTTTAAATAAATTCATTTTTTTTTTTACTTTGCTTCTTATAACTTTCAGAAAGACAATTTTAGAGAAAAAAATACAACCTTAAAAATTATTTTAGGATTTTTAAACACATACACCTTTTTACCTTTTGAATTCCTTCCTCTTCTTTCCTGACCATTTAAATCAATGTTCAAGTAAATTTATTTTTGTTATTGTAAAGAATAATAAATACATTTTAATTTAATTCTTCATTTTAGCTTCTGTTTTTTCGACGAAGAATATTTGTGAAATATTTCTTCAAACTTATTATGATTAAAATTCAAAAAAAATTATTCTGGCAAATCTAGAACATCTGTAGAATCAAATTTAAATCTTATTTCAAGGTCTTTTGAATTTCTTTTAAAATTTTTGTTCTGGAAAATCTAGAAGAAATAATGATTTGTCTTTGTTAGAAATATAGCTTGGTCCAATTTGTTATATATTCTAACAAAGTGTAGATTGGATTTTAACCTATTTAAAACATGTCACCAAAATTCTAAAATTAATCTTAATCAGGAAAAAATACTAATGATGTTCCATAAATTCTTTTTTTAAGTTTTTCTCTTCTTTTTTTCGGTTGAATTTAGAATTTTAAAGAGTCGAAATTGAAGATAAACTATGTTTCAAAATGTAATTGTCATTTTTTTCGTGTTTTCTCCTCTTTTAAACCGTTCAATTAAGTGTAAATATCATTAATTATTAATAATAACATAGAGTTAAAGGTAAATTGAGCAAATTGGCTATTTCTGGCAATTTATTTAAGTGTGTATGAAACTGGTAGCCCTTCGCATTAATCAGTACCCAAGAAGTAGCTCTTGGTTTCAAAAAGGTTGGTGACCCCTGCTCTATACATTACTAATGTGGTAAATGACTATTCTAGCTGCAAATGTCTGGTTTTTGGTGCAATATCTACATAGGTGTATAGAGGCCCATTTCCAGCAACTATCTTTCCAGTGTTCTAATGGTACAATGTGTTTGCTCATTGGCTCAGAAGGCTAATTGATGATTAGAAAACCCTTGTGCAATCACGTTCACACATCTGAAAACAGTTTAGCTCATTACAGAAGCTACAAAACGGACCTTTCTTTGAGCAGATTGAGTTTCTGGAGCATCACATTTGTTGGGTCAATTAAACGCTCAAAATGGCCAGAAAAAGAGAACTTTCATCTGACACTCGACGGTCTATTCCACAAAATTGTTTGGGTGACCCCAAACTTTTGAACGGTAATGTATAAATCCACACACGCACATATCCATACATATGCATATACACTACCGTTCAAAAGTTTGGGGTCACATTGAAATGTCCTTATTTTTGAAGGAAAAGCACTTTAAACTAGTCTTAACTTTAAAGAAATACACTCTATACATTGCTAATGTGGTAAATGACTATTCTAGCTGCAAATGTCTGGTTTTTGGTGCAATATCTACATAGGTGTATAGAGGCCCATTTCCAGCAACTATCACCCCAGTGTTCTAATGGTACAATGTTTGCTCATTGGCTCAGAAGGCTAATTGACTAAACTTTTGAACGGTAGTGTATGCCCATATCGGCTGTACAAATTTACTCTACAAAAGAGAAGTGTGGGATACTTCTCTTGTTGCCTTATTTGTATTTGACTTTATTAAATGCATTTATAATATTGTTTGGTGCAGCCGGGCCGGAGCAGGAGGGAATATAAAGAGGAAAAAAAGGAAGACGGATGGGGAAATTGTGGGGACAAGAGGGGATAAGACAGAGAGACAACAACAACAACAGCAAACACAACAATTTTTCATTTTTTTTTTCATGTATTTATTTATTTCAGGCAATGACATACAGAAGTACAAGTTGACAAAACATAATAATATAAATTAATATAGTGCATGATTGTCCAGTTTTGCCTGAAAGGGAGTGGAAAGAAGATAATTTATTTAATCCCACACCCAGTTCTCCATTCAGTGGTTATTCACATGAGTTGCACTCTTTGTTCAAGGATTATAATACAGATGTTGTATCATAGTGGCATCACCACAGGTAACAATAATTATTACACTGTAACAATAATTTGTATCAACAATGTAGGGATAATGAATATACCAACAATGGTCATAGACAACATAGCAATAATGGTAAGGACAATAACAACAACGACAATAGAACAACATCAGCAAATAGGATATGTACAAATATGATAGTAAAAGTGATAGCAAAGGAGCAGTTAGTGAAATAAATATTAATAATACAGAAATGACAATGAACCTTATTACACTACAAATGGAGCAATACAAATACCAATAGAAATAGCACTATTGATAATGAATAATAACAATTACATCTATTATCAACAATACAGTTGTTTATATACATACATGTAATGATAACTTGAAATACTAAAGAAAGCAGATACATGGAGGGGAAGAACGAAAAGCAGACTATATTAACCTTGTAGATTGTTATAGTAACAATAGGTTAAGCTTTGTCAGTGTGCCATGTGTTACCCAGTTTCCCCTAGGGCAGTGGTGTCCAAAGTGCGGCCCGGGGGCCATTTGCGGCCCGCAGCTAATTGTTTACCGGCCCGCCACACTTTCTGGAAATACTATTGTAAAAATAAAAAAGAACATTAAAAAAAGTGGAATGAGGTGAAATCTAACGAGAAAAAGTTGCAATGTTGACACAAAAGCTGCCATGCAGGCTGTTTTTTTTTTCTTTTGTTTTTCTTTATTTTTCTTTTTTTGCCATTGCTCAACAAAAAAAAATAATGACAAAAAAATCCATGTTATAATGAATTATTTTCAGGGCTCCAATTACTTCAAATATTTCACTTTAAAATGTTTTATGTGGTAAATATTGCATATATTGTGTAGTAGCCATATAAAAACATCAAAGTTTTGTTTGACAAAAGCGCATAAAACAAACAAAATAATAGTTCCAGCATAAAATCGACAGATATATCTGAAGTTGATCTCGTAACTTAAGTGTTGAAACTAAAGAAAAACCTAATGAAAATGTATCACTTTATGAGTGGGGCACCTTTTGGATCCCAAATATATTTTAGTGATTTTTTATTTATCTTTTTACTGTAATTACTCAAAAATATGAAATAATTAAAATCAATGGTGTCCTGCATTATTTATCTTTTAAGGATCTAATTACTAAATACTGCATATTTCAGTTTTACTATAACAAAAACTAAGTTGTTTTTGACAGAAAAGCCATACAACATTTTTTTTTAATTTGTATTACTTTATATCAACTTGAAGTTGATATAGAGATTTACTGTAAGCGTTAAATACTTAAAAAAAATAATAATAATCTGACTTATTTTAACATTTTAATGACTGAGACCCTTTATGGTCCCCGGGACCCCTTAAGGTAAAATACATTTTAAAAATCCATATATTTTGTTATGGTTTGAAAATGAAAAATATCAAAATGGCCCCCACATGCTTTAATTTTTCCGCGTGCGGCCCTCAGTGGAAAAAGTTTTGGACACCCCTGCCCTAGGGCAACAACGTTAATATATGTTTGATGAAACTTGATTATATATATGAGTGTATGTATGTATGTGTACTTGTATGTGTATATGTATGTTTGTACAGAGAATGAATCTTCCGCACTCTTTAGCCTACAGTGTATGGGGTGTATGGTTTTTATTATCACCCCCCCCCCCCCCCCCCCCTGTTTTCTTCTTTTAATTTCCGCCCTTCTTCTTTTCTCCTACCTACAAATATCCCATCTCATTTCTGGCATTGAATGTTACATTCATATTCAAATAATCCTCCTCCGGGAGATAAGGAGGCCATTGTCTCTTATCCCTGTCATGTTAACTTTAATTCTCACGTCTCCACATTTTGCATGCCGGAAATAAACGCCGGAGCGACTTGTAAAGGAAGCGCTTTCTTCTCCATCAGCAACTTTCCCGCACAGACGCACACACCCTTGAGCAAGACATCAAATCCCCAGATTTGCTCAGTGCCCAAAAGTGTAAGATTAGTTTGTGTTTTGGCAGCTCTGAAGAGCAAATGCTTGTTCTTTGGCGGTGTTGCCGTGTGGTACATACCTGTGCACGACTACACCATTTCTGAGGCCTTTGCAGAATGTTCAGACTCATTTGAGTGGTGTAGGAAATAATAAATCATACAGAACATTTGAACAGTAGCAAATGTGCATTTGTTACTCGGGTAGAAAGGTTGCATACGACTGTGATTGGTGTTTGCACCGCCTCGTTATGAGCTTATATTTCTGTATATATATATATATATATATATATATATATATATATATATATATATATATATATATATATATATATATATATATATATATATATATATATATATATATATATATATATATATATATATATTTCTGTATATATATATATATATATATTTCTGTATATATATTTCTGTATATATATATATATATATATATATATATATATATATATATATGTATATATGTATATATGTATATATATATATATATACAGAAATATATATATATGTATATATATATATATATATATATATATATTATATATATATATATATATATATATATATATATATATATATATATATATATATATATATATATATATATATATATATATATATGTATATATATATATATATATATATATATGTATACATATATATATATATATATATGTATATATATATATATATATATATATATATGTATATATATATATGTATATATATATATATATATATATATATATATATATATATATATATATATATATATATATATATATATACAGAAATATATATTTCTCTCTCTATATATATTTTTTTCAGTTTTTTACATTTTTAGTAATTTCTTTATTTTGTTGCCTTGTCCCCACAATTTGCCCCTCTGTCTTTTTTTGTGTGTGTGTTCTTTCTGATGTGCAAACACTAAATATATCCAATAATTTATTAAAGTCAACAAGAGAAGTATCCTGTTACGTACGGCGGGGGAAGGAGACGACACAACGGCAGGAATCAGTTCAATAGGTTTATTGAAACTGACTAAGCGTTGGGGTGTGTATGCTACTCTAAGTGAATGGTGCAAGACGATGTGTAGAATTAACAATGTGAATGTTACCAAAGGTTGTTGTAAGTGCGTGTTGGATGAATCCCTCGACAGACCAGAGGGGTAAGGCAAGAAGACAGTCCGTGGGCAAGCGAGAGGTCGGGGGCTGGAGAGAGGCGACGATGTCCGTGTCCGAGCGGGGATCGAGGGAAACAGTCCAAAGTCCGGTGGGAAGTCGAGGCACACAGTTCGATCACGGGAAACAGAGGGAACACTGCGGGGAACACAAAGGACATAAGACACGGGCAGAGGGGAAGCAGAGAGAGAACAAGTACGCGAAGGGAAGCCATAGACGGGACGCTTACTACGAAGAGTGAACTACGTTCCGGTACTGGTTCTTCGGGTCCGCTGGTCTTTATTCTGTCTGCCCTCATCAGACCCAGGTGCGCGGATAGCTGATTGCCTGCAGCCGTGCAGGCGCGTGGCTGCGAGCAGGGGCGTGTCCCGGCGCTCTTCGAGCGGAGGTGCCGGCTGCGCTTGCAGCAGATGAAATGCGGGATTGCGTATGCGCCGTGACATATCCCACACTTCTCTTTTATAAATTAATCTTGTACAGCAAATATGGCCATCCACATCAACAATATGATTTGCCTGAGATATATATATATATATATATATATACATATATATATATATATAAACATATGTACATGTATGTATGTGTGTATATATATATATATATATATATATATATATATATATATATATATATATATATATATATATATATATATATATATATATATATATATATATATTTATTTATTTATTTTATTTTTTATATCTATACCTTATGTATTTTTTTATTTTTATTTTTTTCAATTTGGGATGTCCCGCAGGCCAGATTGTGGATGCTGGCAGGCCGGATCCTCAGTTTGGGGAGTCCTGCGCTAATGTCTTCCCTATTGCTAGTGATTGATACATTTAATAATTTACCACAAATGGAAAAGTAAATACATGGTACATTTTTTACAGTTATATACAGTAAAACTTTTCAGGTTGATGCTGGGCAAATTTGAATTTGTAAAGATTTGGGGAGAATTAAGATTACATTTAAATTTCTCCAAGAGTAAATAATGGAAGTGAAAATGATTGTTCCATCATGAAAATTGTATCTATCTATCTATAATGTTATAATTATTGTTACTAATTCAGACATGTTACACATTTATGAGATGTGTAATGTCATGTAATTAGATAGAGCATCTAACTAAATTCAACAAACTACACTAAACTGTATAAAGGAAGATACAGTAGCTGGTAATTACAATTTTAAGACTAAAACTCTTAATTTTTTGTTATTATTTATCCCATATGAATGTGCTCAACTGTGAGAGTGTGCAGATAAAGTTTACACAGCTGTTTTCAGGCGTGATCCGCAATTGCAATGATTGAAATTTGCATATGAATTTAACACCAAATTGAAGAGGGATGTTTGCCAAACATGATGAGCATGTACAAAACAGTATAACCCGCAGTAAAGCCCAGTTGTCGGTGTGTATGTGGTAGAAAGTGTTCTTGCATCTTAACTATGGTTGTGCGATACAGACAATGCATGATATAAATAATATACATTTGACCCACAATAGAGCTTTAAATGCCATCTTTATGTCATGATAATGCATGTTGATGACACTTTGTCCTGCATATTTGATAGCGACAAGCGAAGGAACGAGTCTTTAACGCTATGTAGGGTCCTCGCTAGCGTCTAATGCCCCTTCAGATTGCAGTAAAGACTAAGTCAGCAATCCTCGCCTCCACAGCAGCAAATAAAGCATGTTTCTTTCAAGTATCATCCCTAGAGGACCAGGAATAGCTAAACATGGTACACTACACACCGCAGGAGGATATGCTCACCGCAAGATAAAGCTCTGGGTGTAAACAAAGGTGGGCAGAAAGATACAAATATCGACAAAAACGACACAGAGTAAATTATCAGTCCCGGGAAATGGTGGATACTACAATGGCTACATCAGTATTATCATCAAAACATATTTTTTTGTTTTTGTTATTGTGTACGAACTCAGAAAATAAGTCTCTGGACACAGGAGGACTTAAGGAGAGAGAAAAAGAAAGGATTTATATCACAAGAAATAGTCGGAAATGATTTAAATATGTAATTGTAAGTGATAGACCGCCCTCCTGTGTTTTTGTCTGATGTTAATTGTGTAAAAAAAAAAAATGTAATGACCTTAAAAAAAATGTAAGTATCAATATAATCATTCGTATGACCAACACCGCCCCTGTAACTTGGCATTGGATCGATAACCACATTTGTAGCACCACCTAAAACTAATGTAAAGTATCCAGATAACAGAAGCATAAGTGCTTAATATATTTTATCAGAAGTGTAAATAGAAACATGTTACAACAGAGAGTAACCAGATATTAACACAAATTTTGCAATTAGATTAATGACAGTTTGGACGAAAGAATAGAAATAGAAACGACACAATATGTTGCAGCGTACGTCAGCAGATACATTAGGAGCCTCTGTAACCCATTTTGAAATTATTCTATTTTTATTTGTACACCAAATAATATATTGTGATATACACTATATTGCTAAAAGTATTTGGCCACCCCTCCAAATGATCAGAATCAGGTGTCCTAATCACGTGGCACAGGTGTATAAAATCAAGCACTTAGGCATGAAGAATGGGCCGCCCGCTCTCAGTGAATTCCAGCGTGGAACTGTCATAGGATGCCACCTGTGCGACAAATCCAGTCGTGAAATGTCCTCGCTCCTAAATATTCCAAAGTCAACTGTCGGTTTTATTCTAAGAAAATGGAAGAGTTTGGGAACAACAGCAAGTCAGCCACAAAGTGGTAGGCCACGTAAACAGACAGAGAGGGGTCAGCGGATGCTGAAGCGCATAGTGCAAAGAGGTCGGCCACTTTCTGCAGTTGCTACAGAGCTTCAAACTTAATGTGACCTTCCGATTAGCCCACGTACAGTACGCAGAGCGTTTCATGGAATGGGTTTCCATGGCCGAGCAGCTGCATCTAAGCCATACATCACCAAGTCCAATGCAAAGCGTGGGATGCAGTGGTGTAAAGCTGTCATGATCCGTGGCCCGGATCATGTTTTTGTTATTTTCTGTTATTTTTGGACTCCCTTAGTTCCTGTTTTGTGCACCTCTGGGTTTGTTTTGGTTTTTATGGGGATTAATTGGGTTCACCTGCCTCTGGTTAGTGGTCGGCACGCTCCCCTGCGATCGACCACTAATCAGAGAGCTATTTATTCACCTCTCTCGCCACACTCGTGCTGGCTTCTTTGTTTGCTTCATGCTCTCGTCACCTAAGTTTTGCTTGTCTCCTAGCCTATGCTAAGTTAGCTTCGAGTGCGATTGGCACGTGTTTTCTTTCGACTTCTTTTCTGTTCTTGGTGGTGCTTTGATTTTTGTCAAGAATAAACCATGCTCCTACCTGCAAGTCCTGTCCGGAGTGATCCGTTTGCATCCCGGGGGAACGAACCTCGCAGGAAGCTGCAACCCCGCCGTGACAAAAGCACGTCGCCACTGGACTTTAGAGCAGTTGGAGATGTGTTCTCTGGAGTGACGAGTCAAGCTTTTCCATCTGGCAATCTGATGGACGAGTCTGGGTTTGGAGCTTGCCAGGAGAACGGTACATTTCGGACTGCATTGTGCCGAGTGTGAAATTTGATGGAGGAGAAATTATGGTGTGGGGTTGTTTTTCAGGAGTTGGGCTTGGCCTCTTAGTTCCAGTGAAAGGAACTTTGAATGCTCCAGGATACCAAAACATTTTGGACAATTCCATGGGATGACACTTCAAGTTCAAATTTCTAGGTATAATGATTGATGATAAATTGAACTGGAAATCTCACGTAAAAAATATACAACATAAAGTTGCAAGAAACACGTCAATAATGAATAAAGCAAAACATGTTCTAGACCAAAAATCCCTTCATATTCTCTACTGCTCGCTAGTGTTACCATATCTGAGCTACTGTGTAGAAATATGGGGAAATAATTACAAAAGTACACTTCATTCATTAACGGTGTTACAAAAAAGATCAGTTAGAATAATACATAATGTTGGATATAGAGAACATACAAATCCTTTATTTATTGATTTAAAAATACTGAAATTCCACGGCATAGTGAATTTGCAAACAGCTAAAATTATGCACAAAGCAAACTATAACCTGCTACCCAAGAATATACAACAATTCTTCTCAAAAAAAGAGGAGAAATATAATCTTACAGAAAAACGTAATTTAAAACATTTGTTTGCACGTACAACACTTAAGACCTTCAGTATATCAGTATGTGGAATTCAATTATGGAATGGATTAAGCAAAGCAATCAAACAATGTACTAATATGATCCACTTCAAGAAACTCTTCAAACTTAAAGTGTTTACAAAGTACAAAGAAGAAGAACCATGACAAACATTCTCAATTTATTTCATCCATCCATTCATTCATTCTTAAAGTAATCTTACTTATCTCATCATATGAAATATGACTTACTTCACCAATTATATTATTAAATTCGTACTATTATTTATTTATTTAATTTTATTGTGATTACTTATGGAGTTTTTTGTGAATAAATTGTGAACAGGAAGTGAACAAAAAGTTTTAGCAACTGTTATGTAAAGAAAAGGGGTAGGATTAAATAAGCTCTGCTTCTTCCTACTCCTTTTCGAACATGTTGAAAAGAGAAACTGGAAATTGTGATGTATCATGTTGTATGCTTGCATGTTCGAAATAAACTCAAACTCAAACTCAAGTTCATATGTGAGTCAAGGCAGGTGGCCAAATACTTTTGGCTATATAGTGTATATCGTTATCACAGGAGGCTGCAATGTACTCTATATTACGATACAGAATTTAGGCTATATCGCCCATCCCTTATATAAAAAACAAAACATTTGAAAATAATGGGGGGCTGCAGTCGCAGTCGTTTGGACACCCCTGACTTAGCCGTTTTAGTAGCTAACAAAAAGGTTTTTGTTTTTGTGAGCTCCCGTAGTTATTGTTGCAACTTTAAGTTGCCGAACAGTACTTTCTCTGATAGCACCAGGCTTGAATCGCAGGTACCTAAGGAACTTTGATTTGATGTCGACGTCTTTATCAAATCTAATTAGGCTTAGCTTTCAACCTTAAAAGGAGACATCAGCTGTCCACATCCCTCCACTCGCTGTTCCACTTCCAAGCAAGAGAGACGAGATGAAAGGAAGAAGAGACTACTTGCTTTCTTTCTGATATTTTTTCCTGCCAGAAACTGGATGTTAATCACCTCCGAATGAGTCATGAACAATTGTACACGTTGAAACACACACTCAGACTTTGCTCTGTTTGGTTGTCGCCCCTTTGGCTTGGTGTTATTTGAAGCTGGATGTTACAGTCCTGTTTAGATTGTTTTGAAACGTCTTTATTTTATGCTGAGCTTGTATATGTGGATAAAAGAGGGTGAGATGTTTTCTCATTTTTTATTTTTCTTGCCTGCTTGACTTTCTCCATGTTTGGTTTGTCCTTTTATTTCCCTGAAACTTCCCTTCAGACTGCTAAAACATCCCTAAATGGTTTGGTGTTTGTTGGTCGACCTCCTCCTGACTCTGGGCCAGGCTGGAGGCGGTGCTGTCCATGGTGCTGAAACTGTACTGCTTCCACACACAGCCCAGCCTGACTTGTTCAAAAATACGCTAGACGGGTTTGTGTCTAGGATTTGGGTCATAGGTCCAATTCCTACCAGCCTTCCTCTTGTGTACAATAGGTTTATTTTCAGCCAGTCCCTTTGACACAAAATATGGATCTGGTCCCTGGGCGCCGCATGCTTTGTAGCTAGTGGTCCAAAGGGATGTTATTAAGACAAGAGCAAGTTGTAGATGTGAATATACAGTAAGTCTGACTTAAACTTTTTCTTTCATTCGGATATACTAGACCAGTGGTCCCCAACCACCGCGCCGCGGCCCGGTAATGAAGAAATAAAAATAAAAATAAAAATTATTTATTTTTTATTAAATCAACATAAAAAACACAATATATACATTATATATCAATATAGATCAATACAGTCTGCAGGGATACAGTCCGTAAGCACACATGATTGTATTTATTAAAAAAAAAAAAAAAAAAAAAAACCCCACCCGGTCCGTGGGACAAATTTTCAAGCGTTGACTGGTCAAAATCATAATATAACCCCTTTACATCCGCACGTTATTGGTCAAAAAGTTTGCTGCCGTATGTGTTGCCAAAGAGCTATAGGTAGGGGTTACACACGTTGCTACATACTTCGTGACAATATGCTGCACAGGTGATAAAAATGAGCAGGAGGACACAAAAGCTGCATTACTTTTTCACCATTCTAACCTTTGATTAAGACGAGCCAAAACTGTTACCCGAATGCTGCTTTATCTTTTAGTTTTGCACACTTGAATCCATATTTTGTTGTGTAATGTTCTGTTGACGTTGTATTTCACTGTATTTACTCAGAAATATACAAACGTCTGCAATTGGACCTTTTTGTCTACTTAAGATAGGTCTTTGTTTTTGTATTTTATCATTAGTTTTTTGTGTAAGGAATCCTTTCTGGCTAGACCATATACATAAACCATATAAATACACATTTTGATTAATTATATTATATATATACAGTACAGGCCAAAAGTTTGGACATACAGTCGTGCTCATAAGTTTACATACCCTGGGAGAATGTATGATTTCTTGGCCATTCTTCAGAGAATATGAATGATAACACAAAAGCCTTTCTTCCACTCAAGCTTAATGGTTGTGTGAAGCTATTTATTGGCAAACAACTATGTTTACTCTTTTTAAATCAAAATGACAAAATAAAGTACCCAAATGACCCTGATCAAAAGTTTACATACCCCAGTGACTTTGAACTGATAACATGCACAAAAGTTGACACAAACAGGTTTGAATGGCTAATCAAGGTTCCAATCCTCACCTGTGACATGTTTGTTTGTGATTAATGTGTGTGTATAAAAGGTCAGTGAGTTTCTGGGCTTCTGACAGACCATTGCATCTTTCATCCAGTGCTGCACAGACATTTCTGGATTCTGAGTCATGGGGAAGGCAAAATAATTGTCAAAGGATCTACGAGAAAAGGTAATTGAACTGCATAAAACAGGAAAGGGGTATAAAAAGATATCCAAGGAATTGAGAATGCTAATCAGCAGTGTTCAAACGCTGATTAAGAAGTGGGAAATGAGGGATTCGGGTAGACCAGCAAAGATTTCAGCCACAGCTGCCTGGAAAATTGTTCGAGATGCAAAGAAAAATCCACAAATAACTTCAGCTGAAATACAGGACTCTCTGAAAAATTTTGGTGTGGCTGTTTCAAGATGCACAATAAGGAGGCGCTTGAAGAAAAATGAGCTGCATGAGTGGAAGAAAGGTTTTTGTGTTATCATTCATATTCTCTGAAGAATGGCCAATAAATCATAAATTCTCCCAGGGTATGTAAACTTATGAGCATGACTGTACCTTCTTCTCATTCAATGTGTTTTCTTTATTTCCATGACTATTTACATTGTAGATTGTCACTGAAGGCATCACAACTATGAACAAACACATGTGGAGTTATGTACTTAAACAAAAAGGTGAAATAACTGAAAATATGTTTTCTATTCTAGTTTCTTCAAAATAGCCACCCTTTGCTCTGATTACTGCTTTGCACACACTTGGCATTCTCTCGACGAGCTTACAGCACACCTGTGAAGTGAAAACCATTTCAGGTGATTACCTCTTGAAGCTCATCGAGAGAATGCCAAGAGTGTGCAAAGCAGTAATCAGAGCAAAGGGTGGCTATTTTGAAGAAACTAAAATATAAAACATGTTTTCAGTCATTTCCCCTTTTTTTTGTTAAGTACATAACTCCACATGTGTTCATACATACACTACCGTTCAAAAGTTTGGGGTCACATTGAAATGTCCTTATTTTTGAAGGAAAAGCACTGTACTTTTCAATGAAGATAACTTTAAACTAGTCTTATCTTTAAAGAAATACACTCTATACATTGCCAATGTGGTAAATGACTATACTAGCTGCAAATGTCTGGTTTTTGGTGCAATATCTACATAGGTGTATAGAGGCCCATTTCCAGCAACTATCACTCCAGTGTTCTAATGGTACAATGTGTTTGCTCATTGGCTCAGAAGGCTAATTGATGATTAGAAAACCCTTGTGCAATCATGTTCACACATCTGAAAACAGTTTAGCTCGTTACAGAAGCTACAAAACGGACCTTCCTTTGAGCAGATTGAGTTTCTGGAGCATCACATTTGTGGGGTCAATTAAACGCTCAAAATGGCCAGAAAAAGAAAACTTTCATCTGAAACTCGACAGTCTATTCTTGTTCTTAGAAATGAAGGCTATTCCACAAAATTGTTTGGGTGACCCCAAACTTTTGAACGGTAGTGTAGTTTTGATGCCTTCAGTGACAAACTACAATGTAAATAGTCATGAAAATAAAGAAAACACATTGAATGAGGAGAAGGTGTGTCCAAAATTTTGGGCCTGTACTATATATATATATTTTTTGTTGTTGTTGTTTTTGTTTGTTTGTTTCTATTTAAATGCCCACTGTATGTATTATTTGACAAATATATTCAGGACTCCCTGTAATACACGTTGCTTTCCTGTACTAAAATAGCCTCTCAGAAGCCCAAACAATCGTTTTCACAGAACATGTTTTTCATGTGTAATCCATGCTGTCGTTTACACTGCAGCAATGATGAAAACGAGGACAGATTAGCCGCCCGCTCCTACTCAAACTCCTTCAACACAAACATCATCTGCCTTGACTTTGATTTGCTCTCAAACGCCGTCATTTATTTATGTTTTTTTTAAAGCAGAAAACTGTTATTTTTATCCCCTTTTTTTTTTTTTTTTTTTTACAAATCAACACTACAGAGCCACTTGTGTTGCGCCGTCGCGTCGCAGCCGTGTCAGTAAAACATCACCCTCAGATGGATTTCAAGGAACGCGTCAAATCTCCCTAATCGGATCAGCCGAGTTAGATTTGACTCGTTTTGCCTCAACCGCCCTTCGCTCCTTCATAATCATCTAAATCTGACAAGATGATTAATCATGATCAAACAAGGAAGAGATTACAATTTTCATTCAACTCTACGTTCGGCGTGTTGATGCTGTGCAGAAGAAGTAATCCGTGCACGTCCTGCACCTGAAAGGCAAATGTTAACTCCATTCGCTAGTACAAAAAAATGAAGGGATGTATATTTAACAGCTTGTAACTTTCAAATAAATTCCCTCATTGCACAATCTGCGTCGTTCCATATTCACACGATAAATGCCACAGACTATAGCGTGCAGGCTCTCACTTTAGCAGTGCTTTTAATAGTTTTCCAAAGGATTATTTCCGCGTGTCTTATCAGAAAGCGCCACTTGGATCCACGTGGTACGTTGTTCTATAAACCACAACCTCCATGAGAATGTGCCAATAGATGCTGGAAACGGCCAACATCGGTCACACTGGATGAAAGCCATCAAGTTTGCAGGCCAGGCTCCAAACTCTTATTTTGTGCCACTCTTTGATGTGGTTGTTTAATATATTCCCAGCGAATGTCCAGTGGTCTGTATCCGTCTTCCACATGCTGCATTGAAGCATCGCTCATCAAGTAAGTTGGGGTTGCTTCACATCCTCGCAACAAACTACACTTGTTGCTGCACGGGAGATACGGTAAGCCTCCCCGACCCCCATGCAGCCCCTATACCAGGGTGTGTCCAAAGTGCGGCCCGCAGGTAATTTTCTAACGGCCCCACGGCACGTTCTAAAAATACGATAAAAAAACAAAACAAAACATAAAAAGAGGTATAAAAGAGCAAAGAGGTGACATTTAACAAGAAAATGTTGCAATGTTGACTCTAATAACAAAAAGCTGCCATGCTGGCTGTTTCTTTATTTAAAAAATAATAATTAATCAAATTCAATGTCATTAGGAATTATTGACCTATTCAAGGCTCCAATTACGTCACGTTAAATATTCCACTTTGAGATATTTTTTTGGGGAAAATGTTGTATATTTTGTTTTCCATATTAAAAAAAACTACCGGTAAGATGGGGTTTTTTTGTTTTTTTTTTAAAAGAAAGTCCTAAAACGAACAAACAAAAAACATAAACAACAATAAAACATATGATTGAGGGATGGATCTGAAGTCGATCTCGAGATTATTGTGTTAAAAGTAAAAAAAAAAAAAGTAATTTATTTTTTAACACTTTAATGCGTAGGACCCTTTTGGATCCCCAATCATTTTAGTGGGACTTTTTGTTTTAAGTGTCATTGCTAAAAAATGTTGTTATGAGTTATTTACTTTTTTTTAAGGCTCCAGTTACTATATAATCTCAAATATTCCACTTTATTGGGTGAAAATATTGCATATTTGATGTTTTTTCCATAAAAAAAACTGGATTTTCTTTGACAAAAAGGGCATACAACTTAAATCTTTAACAACTTTATACTGACAGATAGACTTAATGTTGAGCTAGAGCAGGGGTCACCAACCTTTTTGAAACCAAGAGCTACTTCTTGGGTACTGATTAATGCGAAGGGCTACCAGTTTGATACACACTTAAATAAATTGCCAGAAATAGCCAATTTGCTCAATTTACCTTTAACTCGATGTTATTATTAATAATTAATGATATTTACACTTAATTGAACGGTTTAAAAGAGGGCAAAACACGAAAAAAATGACAATTAAATTTTGAAACATAGTTTATCTTCAATTTCGACTCTTTAAAATTCAAAATTCAACCGAAAAAAAGAAGAGAAAAACTAGCTAATTCAAATCTTTTGGAAAACATTTTTAAAAAGAATTTATGGAGCATCATTAGTAATTTTTCCTGATTAAGATTAATTTTACAATTTTGATGACATGTTTTAAATAGGTTAAAATCCAATCTACACTTTGTTAGAATATATAACAAATTGGACCATTTGTAGATTTTCCAGAACAAAAATTTTAAAAGAAATGTAAAAGACTTTGAAATAAGATTTAAATTTGATTCTACAGATTTTCTAGATTTGCCAGAATAATTTTTTTGAATTTTAATCATAATAAGTTTGAAGAAATATTTCACAAATATTCTTCGTCGAAAAAACAGAAGCTAAAATGAAGAATTAAATTAAAATGTATTTATTACTTTTTACAATAAAAAAGGAAGGAATTTAAAAGGTAAAAAGGTATATGTGTTTAAAAATCCTAAAATCATTTTTAAGGTTGTATTTTTTCTCTAAAATTGTCTTTCTGAAAGTTATAAGAAGCAAAGTAAAAAAATGAATGAATGTATTTAAACAAGTGAAGACCAAGTCTTTAAAATATTTTCTTGGATTTTCAAATTCTATTTGAGTTTTGTCTCTCTTAGAATTACAAATGTCGGGCAAAGTGAGACCAGCTTGCTAGTAAATAAATAACATTTAAAAAATAGAGGCAGCTCACTGGTAAGTGCTGCTATTTGAGCTATTTTTAGAACAGGCCAGCGGGCTACTCATCTGGTCCTTACGGGCTACCTGGTGCCCGCGGGCACCGCGTTGGTGACCCCTGAGCTAGAGCTTTAAACCTTGAATAATAATAATAATAATAATAATACTAAATACACATTTTACACATTTTTAATATTTTTTTGACCAAAACCCTTTGGAGACCCCGGGATCAAGCCTGAGTGGAGGCCTAAATGTATATTTTGTATACATATATTTTATTGTTTTTTTTAATAAAAAATGGCCCCCGCTTGCTTTGATTTTTCAGTGTGTGGTATCACAGTGGTAAAAATGTGCCCTATACTCTGTACTCCACATTAACATAAGTGAAGACAAGCGCAAGTTCACCAATGCAAATGAGAGTGAGCATAAATATTTATCATTGGATAGATGGGATGACCCTATTAAAATTGTACATTAACCCACAGGCCCCCAGTTGTAAACATGCAGACAACCGCCTGGCTCACTCTATTTGATTGGCCAACTCTGTCACCCGTTCACTCTTTTTCTCGTCTAAAACGTTTATTTTGTCAGTTTGGAACCAACATGTCTTGGAAGCCAACCAAAATCTGATCAAAAAATTCTGAACATACGTCTTTCTCTTGTCTGTGCATTTTTAATGGCAAAAAACTGCTAGTAAGAGGCGGCTAGCAATGCAGATAATAGCGATATGATCTGTTCCACCTACACAAAGCCATTTGAATAAACATCCAAAAACCTCAATCACTGTTTAATATACAGTACAGTGGAATCTCTATTTCGGAACTGAATTGTTTTATTGAAAATGGTTTGGAGACCGAAAGGTTTGTATAGTGAAGCATAAGTTCCTAAGTTCCCCATAAGAAACAAAACAAAATGCATAAATAATTAGTTTTAGCCTCAACAAAAGTGCCTATTATGTAAAAAAAAAAAAAAAAAAAGCACACTTTAAAGACATTGTATATGTATATTTATGTGTATGTATATATATATATATATATATATATATATATATATATATATATATATATATATATATATAGTATATATATATATATATAGTATATATATATATATATATATATAGTATATATATATATATATATATATAGTATATATATATATATATATATATATATATATATATACAGTATATATGTATATATATATATATATATATATATACAGTATATATATATGTATATATATATATATATGTATATATATATATATATGTATATATATATATATATATATATATATATATATATATATATATATATATATATATATATATATATATATATATATACAGTATATATATACAGTATATATATATATATATATATATATATATATATATATATATATATATATATATATATATATATATATTAGGGCTGGGAATCTTTGGGTGTCCCACGATTCGATTCAAAATCGATTCTAGGGGTCACGATTCGATTCAAAATCTATTTTTTTTCAATTCAAAACGATTCTCGATTCAAAAACGATTTATTTATTTATTTATTTTTTTTGAAAACAATACACAACAATACCATAATAATGCAATACAATTTAATTTTGGAGTTCTGAACTTGTAATTTCTTGCAGTGTTTATTAAGTGGTAATATGTCACATTTGTCCCAATTAACTTTATACCCTGATAAACAGCCATATTCAGTGATGACATGATTGATATAGTGAAGAGAGGAGTTAACATGTGACAGGTAGAGAATTATGTCGTCACAATACATCGATAGCTTATTATACTGAGAGCCAATATTTATAATATGAATATTATTTTCACTTCTTATTTTTGCAGCTAAGGGTTCAATAACCAAATTAAATAATAATCCAGATGCAGGACATCCCTGTTTTACTCCTCTTTTTAACAAAAAAGGTTCTGGAAATATGATTATTGGTTTTGACTGATGCCACGGGCCTTGTATAAAGCATCTTAATCCTGTCATGTCTGTGTTCATGTTTTTGTTTGGCCATGTGCTGTTTTGTTTTTTGGACACTTCCTTAGTTCCTGGTTTCACTTCCTGGTTTTGTTTGTCACCATAGCAACCATTAGTTTCACCTGTTCCACGTTTGGACACACACACACACCTGTCTCACGTTTTCACAGTCATGTCATGCACCTGTTCACAGTTAGTCACGCACCTGTTTTCACTTTTCATGTCACTATATAGGCTTTTCTGTTTCTGTTGTTCGTCCTGGCGACATCACCCATTCATGCCATGTCCACAGTTCCTTGTCACGTTAGTTCTTGTTTCATCTCTTGTCACGTAAGTTTTTGTTTATTTAATGTTCATAGTTCTCCGCCATTGTGCGCGCCTTTTGTTTTCCTAGTCAAGTTTTTTTTTACCTCCGCTGTGAGCGCCTTTTGTTTGTACCCTTTTGTTTGTACTTTGTAGTTTATAGTTATAATTAAACTATGTCTTTACCTGCACGCCACGTCCGTTCCATTTCTTTTGCACCACGGGAGAGCAAACCACGCCAAAGACCAAGTTATGACAGATGTCGCCAGCACGAGAGCTCTCCCGCAAAAAAATGGGACAATTTTGACGACGTAACGTGGGAGGTCCTGCGCGCCATGGAAGCCGAGACACTCCGCCATTCCCCCATGGAGCGCAGGGATCTCATGTGGGGTCCGACCGGCAAACTGGTGCCGATCAGCTCCCTTTGGTCCGAGGATGGCGCTGCGTCACCGCAGTCCCGGAAGCGCCGCTCCCAACGAAGGACGTCAGGGAGGGCTTCCACAAGCATTGGAAAGGACGCATCGTTCCCGCAAGCTCCTCCCCCTCCGGGCGGAAACGAGCTGCAGCCAGCCCGGCTTCCCCAGGACGACGTCACGCCGCTGCCAGTGGGTGACGTCATGGATTTTTTTCCCCTGAACTCTTTTTCTTGTCAGCCACATCCAACCAAAGACTCTAAATCCATGATTAAATATTACCAAGACATGTTTTTAGAAATCAGATCCTGTCAATCACAGTCACCCAATTTTCATGCCCCGCCCCCCAGGACTCATGCCACGCCCAAGTCAGAAATTTTTTTTTCACCCACAAAAGCCCAGGTGGGGGGGAACGAAAGACCTTTTGGACAATTTAGAGGGGAGGATTCTGCCCTCCTCCTGAACCCCCTCCGCCCACCCCAAAAGACGGTTCCAGACCGCGGGGAGCGCGTCTGGGATCCGCTCCTTGAGGGGGGGGCTAGGGCTGGGAATTGTTCAGGTGGGGTGGGTCAGCATCGTCACGCCAAGCCACAGCCTCCAGCACGACCACCACCACCTGTCTTTCGACCTGCCAAGCCACAGCCACCAGCACGACCCCCACCACCAGTCTTTCGTCACGCCAAGCCACAGCCTCCAGCACGACCCCCACCACCTGTCTTTCGACCTGCCAAGCCACAGCCACCAGCACGACCCCCACCACCAGTCTTTCGTCACGCCAAGCCACAGCCTCCAGCACGACCCCCACCACCTGTCTTTCGACCTGCCAAGCCACAGCCACCAGCACGACCACCACCACCTGTCTTTCGACCTGCCAAGCCACAGCCACCAGCACGACCCCCACCACCAGTCTTTCGTCACGCCAAGCCACAGCCTCCAGCACGACCCCCACCACCTGTCTTTCGACCTGCCAAGCCACAGCCACCAGCACGACCACCACCACCAGTTTTTCGACCATGCCAAGATCTACCTGCTCCACGCCAAGCGCCACCAGTACCTGCTCCACGCCAAGCGCCGCCAGTACCTGCTCCACGCCAAGCGCCGCCAGTACCTGCTCCACGCCAAGCGCCGCCAGTACCTGCTCCACGCCAAGCGCCGCCAGTACCTGCTCCACGCCAAGCGCCGCCAGTACCTGCTCCACGCCAAGCGCCGCCAGTACCTGCTCCACGCCCAGTCGCAGCTTCACGACGCCAAGTGCCGCCAGTGGCTGCCCCACGCCGCCAAGTGCCGCCCGTGGCTTCCCCACGCCGCCAAGTGCCGCCCGTGGCTTCCCCACGCCGCCAAGTGCCGCCCGTGGCTTCCCCACGCCGCCAAGTGCCGCCCGTGGCTTCCCCACGCCGCCAAGTGCCGCCCGTGGCTTCCCCACGCCGCCAAGACCCAGACCCTCACCAAGACCAAGACCCTCGCCAAGACCAAGACCCTCGCCAAGACCAAGACCCTCGCCAAGACCCAGACCCTCGCCAAGACCAAGACCCAGACCCTCGCCAAGACCAAGACCCAGACCCTCGCCAAGACCCAGACCCTCGCCAAGACCAAGACCCACGCCAAGACCGCCAAGACCAACCACGCCAAGACCAACCACGCCAAGTCCA
>NC_084731.1:91583943-91588943 GCF_033978785.1 Entelurus aequoreus | reverse complement strand
GCGGGCATAGCGAGCAGGGGCGTGTCCTGGCGCGCTTCTAGCGGAGGTGCCGGCATAGCTTGCAGCAGAAGACATGCGGGATTGCGCATGCTCCGTGACACGCTGTAGTTTATTACACCCTTAAGATATTTTGGTTTCCTCCTCCTAGTTGTACCGATCAAACTTTTAAATTCAAATGTTTTAATATTCATTTTTGAATTGATCACTATTTTTGCTTTGTTTGATTTCCTCATCCAATTGATTCCACAGAATGGTTTTCAAGCGTAAAACATACACAGAGAATGTCTGCAACTTGTGGACGACGATAGGGAAGCCTTTTGGTGGCGTTTCTTTCTGATATTATAATTAAGTATTACTATTATTAGTTTTGATTAAAAACAGTACAGTAATTTGACTATGAACACTGAGTATATGCGTTTATGCCATCTATTGTCTACATGAAACGAGTAAAACAACAATAGAGTACTTGTTGCACTCCCGTGCTGTAGAAAGTATACTAATTCTTGAAATTAGTATACACGTTGATTCTATTTTATTGAATAAAAATAAGCCTCGAAACATATCAACTCTCACCTGACGGCTTTTCAGCTGATGGTGACCTTCTATCGCTCGTCTGTCGAGAGCCTGCTGACGTACTGCATAACAGTGTGGTACGCCAGCTGCACTGAAGCAGACGAACAGGCGATTCAGAGGGTCAGAAAGTCTGCACAAAAAATGATCGGCTGCCCCCTCCCCTCCCTCAAGGATTTACACAACTCCCGTTGCCTCAACAGAGCAAAAAACATCACCAAGGACAGCACACACCCTGGCTTCCACCTGTTCGACCTGCTACCATCGGGCAGGCGCATCAGAGCCAGAACAAACAGGCTCAGAGACAGCTTCTTTCCCAGAGCTGTCACCATCTTGAACTCTAACTTATAGTAATAATTCGCCCCTATTCAATATCCTACCCTAATACCCTACTGTGCAATATTACCCTTCGAGTGCAATACGTCTGACACTGATTGTCATTTATTACTCCGGTACTCTTGTCTTGTTCTGTATATTGTACAGTATTTTGTATTTCTATAGTGTTTTGTATATTGTACAGGATTGATTATTATTTTTAATTGGATAGTAGTCTGTTTATTTCAATTGTTAGTTTTTTTCTTTATTACCTGTTGTGTAATTTATTTTTACCCCATATTTGTTCCCACTACCACACCTTAAGTTGGAGTCCTTAATCTCGTTATATGCAAATATAATGACAATAAAGTCCATTCTATTCTTTACAATCAGACTGACAAGTACAAAGATAATACACAATTTGTTTTTTTATAAAAAACAACAACAACCTAATGAATAATAATTATAAAAACAGGAACGAAGAAAAAAACAGCAAAGAAAAGCAACTGGAATATGAATATAGGCGGTGTTGACATTTACAGTACGTCATTTGTAGAACATCTTTATCATATTCAAATGTGTCATTAATGTCGATGCCACTAAGTTGTTTAAGGTCACCAAAGGTTGGATTTTAAATCATTCTGACAGAACAGCAGCCGCATACGACCAATAGAATTGTTTACTACACACTTCTCTGCACTTTCCTTGCTTGCTGTCACACCTCGGCCGTCGCGGCAATCTGATTGAAGGCGAGAGTTTGGCGAGCGGATAGAAGCACTGACAGTCCCTCAATAAATGTGTGCAGCGGAAAATCCCTGTTAGTCATGCAGTGACGCACCGGACAGCAAAATGTGCAAATCATCGGCGCACAAGAAAAAAAAAAAACCCACTCCCTGTAATGTAGATATATCGCGTGCATTTTTATCCAGCAAAGGGAAATTCCATCCCCATGCTTTGGCCGCTATCTGCCATCCATCAAGACAAACCGCGGTGCCATAATAAATCAAGCTAACAACGTTCACGTGACCTCGGTGCCCTCGTGATGTGATATGTGGGATGTTATTACCCCCGAAGCCCGGGCGTTTGTCTGAAAAGCCGCATTGGCTGGCGAGGAGGTGAAGCGCACGCTGGCCCGGGTCAAGGTGAAGCCCGATGGGGAGCCCGGCCTCACGTAAACCATAAGCCACGTCCACATTTAAAAAATATATTTATTTATGTTAGTTTGTCCATATGGTTGGGTCACTGAAATTGTACTTGCAAGTTGTGTAAGTTGAATACTTTTTAAAACGTGATATGTTTTCGTAAGGGGGGGGGGGGGGGGGTGGGGGGGGGGGGGGGGGGGGGGGGGGGGGTTACAGTATGTTACTTGCTTTTTCTTTACCAGGTAGAAAATGAATTATTAATCTACTTGTTAATTTACTGTTAATATCGGCTCACTTTCTTTTTAAACATGTTCTATCTACACTTCTGCTAAAATGCAATAATCCTTTATTCTTCTGTTTGGATGCTTTACATTAGTTTTGGATGATACCACAAATTTGGGTATCAATCCGATACCAAGTCGTTACAGGATCATACATTGGTCATATTCAAAGTCCTCATGTGTCCAGGGACATATTTTCCTGAGTTTATATTACATAATATACATTTTTAAAAAACGAAAGAAGATTTTGTGATGCCAAAAAATATCAACCTAATCATAGTAGTATCGACTTTATATGCTCTTGTACTTGGTATCATTACAGTGGATTTCAGGTGTGGATCCACCCATGGCGTTTGTTTACATTTTGATGCCGGGGAGCTACGGTGTGAAGTGAAGCATGTTTAGCTATTCCTCGTCCTGCAGGGATGATACTTGTAAGAAACGTACTTTATTTGTCGCCATGGAGGCGAGGATTAGTGATTTAGAAGTAGCTAAAACACTACCGACAGCGACTGGACTTTAGCCGCTAGCTCGCTAGCCATGTCTTAAAGCACCTCTTCCTGAGGGCCTTTTAGTGTTATAATTTCACCTTTATCGTTAGTTTTTAAGCCAAAATGTGTCCGTTCTCCCTTTTCTGTCTACACACTGTGTCTGCTTGTAAGTACTCTGTGATTGTGCACTGCCGAACATGCTCGTCTGCTCGTAAACCAGCAATGACACGACGTGACGACGACGGGGGCGGGTGGTGGACCGGTATTTTTCAGAGGCGGTATAGTACCGAATATGGTTCATTAGTATCGCGGTACTATACTAATACCGGTTCACCGTCAGTAGACTCGATATGGAAGTGCTAAAAACTACAACATGGATAGGGTGGGGACGTAGTGGAGGGGGGCTCGGTTTGGATGAGGGTTTTGCCAAGTAAATAAGACCGCCCGCGAAGAGACAGGCAGAGAGTGGCTTGAAGATGGTCTGTAAAACATAATCTATGCAAAATGTTCACAAAAACGCCACATTACTGTGCTATGTAGACCACAAAGAAATCATTTAAATGTAGGAAAAAAATCATAATATGCACTCTGTTGTTCTCTAAATGGTTGCACTCATTGTGAGTTAAACAAAGTACATAAAACAGTTTTAGGTTGTCATATTTTTTTTTTCCTGAGATATAGTCTATCCTGGTCAGGAAAAAAACACAAGAGGCAGGTTTCCCCGAGCAGGGAAACCTGCAAAACAGGCTTGTAGGGATGATATAGCCTTTTTTTCCTGACCTAACGTATATTCCGCTCTACCCCGGTATTGAACACTGTATAACGGATAGACCACAGAAACCTTGACTATATATATATATATATATATATATATATATATATATATATATATATATATATATATATATATATATGTGTTTATATATATATATACACACTACCGTTCAAAAGTTTGGGGTCACCCAAACAATTTTGTGGAATAGCCTTCATTTCTAAGAACAAGAATAGACTGTCGAGTTTCAGATGAAAGTTCTCTTTTTCTGGCCATTTTGAGCGTTTAATTGACCCCACAAATGTGATGCTCCAGAAACTCAATCTGCTCAAAGGAAGGTCAGTTTTGTAGCTTCTGTAACGAGCTAAACTGTTTTCAGATGTGTGAACATGATTGCACAAGGGTTTTCTAATCATCAATTAGCCTTCCGAGCCAATGAGCAAACACATTGTACCATTAGAACACTGGAGTGATAGTTGCTGGAAATGGGCCTCTATACACCTATGTAGATATTGCACCAAAAACCAGACATTTGCAGCTAGAATAGTCATTTACAACATTAGCAATGTATAGAGTGTATTTCTTTAAAGTTAAGACTAGTTTAAAGTTAACTTCATTGAAAGTTACAGTATTTTTCCTTCAAAAATAAGGACATTTCAATGTGACCCCAAACTTTTGAACTGTAGTGTATATATACAGTATATATACATTTTTCCATTTAGAAGTCTTAAAAGCCTTTACATTTGATTTTGAAAAACATGCAGATACTTTTTTAATATTAAACAAAATAATAGACACATAACACAATATGTTATTGCATATGTCAGCAGACTAATTAGGAGCCTTTGTTTACTTACTACTAAAAGACAAGTTGTCTTGTATGTTCACTATTTTATTTAAGGACAATCTTGCAATAAGAAACATATGTTTAATGTACCCTAAGATTTTTTGTTAAAATAAAGCCAATAATAAAAAAAATTGCGGTGCCCTTTATTTATCTGCTCAGTGGCCTTGTGGTTAGAGTGTCCGCCCTGAGATCGGTAGGTCGTGAGTTCAAACCCCGGCCGAGTCATACCAAAGACTATAAAAATGGGACCCATTACCTCCCTGCTTGGCTCTCGGCATCAAGGGTTGGAATTAGGGGTTAAATCACCAAAAATGATTCCCGGGCGCAGCCACCGCTGCTGCTCACTGCTCCCCTCACCTCCCAGAAGGTGAAAAAGGGGACATGGTTTGATTGATTGATTGAGACTTTTATTAGTAGGTTGCACAGTGAAGTACATATTCCGTACAATTGACCACTAAATGGTAACACCCGAATACGTTTTTCAACTTGTTTAAGTCGGGGTCCACTTAAATTGATTCATGATACAGATATATACTATCATATATACTATCATCATAATACAGTCATCACACAAGATAATCA
>NC_084731.1:91540478-91583923 GCF_033978785.1 Entelurus aequoreus | reverse complement strand
CCAAAACATTTTGGACAATTCCAGGGGATGACACTTCAAGTTCAAATTTCTAGGTATAATGATTGATGATAAATTGAACTGGAAATCTCACGTAAAAAATATACAACATAAAGTTGCAAGAAACACGTCAATAATGAATAAAGCAAAACATGTTCTAGACCAAAAATCCCTTCATATTCTCTACTGCTCGCTAGTGTTACCATATCTGAGCTACTGTGTAGAAATATGGGGAAATAATTACAAAAGTACACTTCATTCATTAACGGTGTTACAAAAAAGATCAGTTAGAATAATACATAATGTTGGATATAGAGAACATACAAACCCTTTATTTATTGATTTAAAAATACTGAAATTCCACAACATAGTGAATTTGCAAACAGCTAAAATTATGCACAAAGCAAACTATAACCTGCTACCCAAGAATATACAACAATTCTTCTCAAAAAAAGAGGAGAAATATAATCTTACAGAAAAACGTAATTTAAAACATTTGTTTGCACGTACAACACTTAAGACCTTCAGTATATCAGTATGTGGAATTAAATTATGGAATGGATTAAGCAAAGCAATCAAACAATGTACTAATATGATCCACTTCAAGAAACTCTTCAAACTTAAAGTGTTTACAAAGTACAAAGAAGAAGAACCATGACAAACATTCTCAATTTATTTCATCCATCCATTCATTCATTCTTAAAGTAATCTTACTTATCTCATCATATGAAATATGACTTACTTCACCAATTATTATTATTAAATTCGTACTATTATTTATTTATTTAATTTTATTGTGATTACTTATGGAGTTTTTTGTGAATAAATTGTGAACAGGAAGTGAACAAAAAGTTTTAGCAACTGTTATGTAAAGAAAAGGGGTAGGATTAAATAAGCTCTGCTTCTTCCTACTCCTTTTCGAACATGTTGAAAAGAGAAACTGGAAATTGTGATGTATCATGTTGTATGCTTGCATGTTCCAAATAAACTCAAACTCAAACTCAAGTTCTTATGTGAGTCAAGGCAGGTGGCCAAATACTTTTGGCAATATAGTGTATATCGTTATCACAGGAGGCTGCAATGTACTCTATATTACGATACAGAATTCAGGCCATATCGCCCATCCCTTATATAAAAAACAAAACATTTGAAAACAATGGGGGGCTACTGTCAGGTGTATTTATAACGACATGGCTTCCCACACTTGAAAAGGAAGGACTCGATGAGGCTCAGGATTTCACTCGTATTTCAGTTTATTAACTGGAATCTTGGAAGGTGAAAAACCTTTAAACACACAAGAATAAAAGCTTTTAAATAAAATACAGCATTTTGCAACAAACAAAGTAAGTACATTAACTCAGGTATTTTATAAAGGTAAGTACATTTTTAACATTAATTAATACACATTAACCAGCATTTCACTTAACTTAATTAACTTAGATTAATAAGGTAAATTAGGCATTAAATAAACAGAAATATAGTTCACATGTTAGAACCATCTACTTTTAAAGCAACGTGTTTTACCTTAAGTTTTAGCCTAAATTATTTTATACAGACTTTAGACATGAATTTCTACAACAAGTTTAACTTGACACTTCTCTATTAATTCATATGAAATCAAGCATTTTAAACCAATATTACTGTAGTTTTTAACATAAACACTTTTAACAGAAATACTATTTTTATACATGAATTAAATGTTTTACTTTGCCTTTTAATAAAGCAAAATCCACTCTCTATATTAATATACTTCAAATTACATTTACAAGGCTTTAAGCGCCCTAATTGCCCATTTCTTGTCTCTACAAGTAAAACAAATATTTGTGGTGAATAAGATAAAGAAAAGAAACAAAATAAGCACCAATTGTACCTTATTTAACAGTTCAATTATCTAAATAAACATTCTTCTGAAGTTGAGCTCTGCCATCAATCACAGCGCATAAACTTCAACAGATTAAACAGTCCAGTGGAAAGAGGTGAGCTCACCGGTAGTCCGTTTGGTTTGAGTCCTTTTTCCCATGCGTTTGTGAAGTGCTTTCGTGGTTTTAGTGATCGTCTCTGTCTCTGCTGCTCTCAGCTCCGTCCTGCACACTGAATGAAACGGGTGCATTTGTTTGCTTTGTCCTGTCTGCGCTGCTCATCAGTCTGATTGCGCTCACCTGCTGGAGAGCGCACCTGGTGAGGCGCGCCGCGGAGCAGCGCTTCTGCTGTGACGCGCATGCAGCGCTTCTGCTGTGACACGCATGCAGCGCTTCTGCTGTGACGCGCATGCAGCAGCACAGCCGCTGTCACACACACACCTTCAGCCGCACCTCCAGGCAGATCGCCGCAACACCTCCCACTCGATCTTTGCAGTGTAACCTGGAAAGATCGCACCTCTCAGGCGAGCTGGTCTCCCCTGACCTGATCCTCCGCCGGGATGAGGACGACAAGGCGTCGGACGTCTCGATGCAGTATGGTGCCCTGGAAGTCCTTCTCCTTAGACCTGGACTCTTTAACGACAGGGTTTGGAGTCTTCACCTGAACGCACCCACTTGGAGAGACTTTCACGTGGACATCTCGGACAATGCCTTTGGGATCTGCGTTCACACTGACAACTCTTGCTAGCTTGAACTGACCCCTCAGTGCATTTTGGTCGCAGAGCCACACTATGTCTCCAATGGCAGCATTTCTTTCAGCAGTATGCCATTTACTGCGGATGAACAGGTTTGGACCTGCGAGTTGGCTCCAGGACTTCCAAAAGTAGCTGACTTGCATTTGAATCTCTTGCAGCCTTTTGAAGGGGTAAGTTGTGTAGTCGAATGTTTTGAAATCTCCACTTTGTGTGGCTCGACCAAGCAACAGGGTGTTTGGAGTGATGTATTGGATGCCGTCCTCACGGCACTGGACTCTAGCGTCGATAGGCCTTTCGTTGGCAAGGTTGGCGGCCAGCTTGAGTACAGTCAGGAATTCACTGAAGGCAAGGCCTTCTCCTCTACCAAGGCTTTGTAGAGCTCTTTTGGTGATCTTGACAGCAGCTTCGGCGGCACCGTTTCGGTGAGGTGAATCGGCTGGAAGGATTCTCCACATCCAGTCGGTCCCATTCCTGGCAGCATATTCTTCTAGTGATCCTTTGTTTTGTCGTCTCAGGTAACTGTACATCTCTTCAAGGACAGGTTTTGCTCCAATAAAGTTCGTACCTGGATCGGACCAGATCTTCTGAGGATGGCCTCGGACAGAAGTGAACCTCTGGTAAGCAAGTAGAAAGCTCTCCGTTGTTAGCGTGTTTGCCAGTTCGACATGGATGGCTCGGCTGGACATGCAGCAGAAGAGCACGCCCCATACTTTCATGCTCACCCTCCTCTTGACATCATCCTTCACTTGGTACGGTCCGAACAGGTCGACAGATGTGAATTGAAATGGTGCAGCCGGATTCGATCTCTCCTCAGGCAAGTTTCCCATTATTTGCTGGCAGGTCTTTGCTTTTGCTTTCTTGCACACGACACACTTGTCAACAACTTTTTGGGCAATAATTCTTCCTTTGATGACCCATGCTTTCTTTCGCATCCGCAGTGTAGTTCCTGCCACTCCTTCATGTCCCTCACTGTGTGCTTCCCGGGCTAGGAGGGTGGAGATCCAGGCCTGGAACGGTAGCAGGGGAACAGCTCTGTGGTCTTCTCTGAAGGTCTGGATCCTGCCACCACACATCAGGAGTCCGCTTGTTTGGTCCTTGTAAACAACCAGTCTGTCTGTTGTTGTGTTTGGAAAGTGTACGCCCTCCTGTGCTGCCAAGCATAGGTCTCTGAACACATCTTCTCTTTCGTTCACAGTGATGACACCAGATGAAGGTACTGCCTCCCACTTTTCTTTATCGCCGGGGCACAGGAATTTCTTTACTGCTCTCCAAGTCCATACTATTGTCCCGACCAGCCGTCTTAGATTGCTGAAGCGCCTTTCGTCCAGTAGCTTTTGGACTGCTGCTGCTGCAGGTGGTCTTCTGAATCTGGACTCTGTTTCTTGGACTCTTTTTGGGTCCTGTGCTTTCTGTTGACTTCGGGTGAGTACGGCGACAAATGTTTTCTTCTGTATTTTTGTGATATTGTCTCTTGCTTGTGCGGCGACGTCTTTGGCTGATTTCTTCGGCCACTCACTTTCAGGAAGTCGAAGGAACTTTGGACCTGACTGCCACTCGGATTCCTCAGTTAAGTCATTTGGACTGGCCCCTCTGGTTATGATATCTGCAATGTTCTCGGGCCCTGGAAGCCACCACCAGTCTTGGACATTTGTGCTGCTTTGGATCTCGCCGACTCGGTTGGCAAAGAAGGTCTGGTAACCATAACTCTCCCGCTGGATTGCGCCTAGGACGGTCTGACTGTCGACGAGATGGTACCACTTCTCAACATCGATTCGGCAGTGTCTCTGGAAGTAGTTCTTCAACCGGGCGGCAAAGACTGCTCCACACATCTCCGCCTTCACAGGGTCACCCTTGTGGTCGAGAGGGGTCAGCTTGGCCTTAGATTCAACTAGCCTCACAACAACACCATGGCTGCAGCTCCAGCGTAGGTACAGCACAGCGCCATATGCGTGCTCACTACCATCAGAGAAGGTGATGCCACTTGGTTTTGCACGTGGATTTGGTGGTGTCAGGGGTCTGGTGAATCTGAGTTGGCTCAGCTCTGCATAGTCTTCTAGGAGCTTTATGGCATCTTCTCTGAGTCCTTTGGACAAGGCGGCATCCCAGGTGTCTTCTATGCAGTACATGACTTTTGCTTCTTGAAAAGCTCTTCGGATGAGGATGGCTCCCTTCTGCTTTGCAGGAGCCACGAGGCCGAGTGGATCATAGAGACCAGAGACTTGGCTCAACAGTTCTCTTCTGGTGAATGGATCTGGGGTTTGTCTTCTTACTTCATCTCTCAGTAAGTCCTGACCAAGGCGCATTTTCCTCTTCTTCTTGGAGAAGTTCACTGCAACCATGACATGTAGCGTGTCATCCTCAATGGTGTAACCAAGGCCGAGGGCTTTGTTATCCTCTTCAGTGAGCTGGTTTGGCAGGATCATGGTCTTTGACTCCATCTTCTCACCTCTCGGCCCTTTCCTCCCACTTTGATCGGAGTAGACCCAGGGCTTCATGATGAATCCTCCAGCTTTAAGGATCTGTTCGATGTTGGATGTGAGGAGTTTGAGGTGCTGGAGGTTGTTGTGACAGGTCAGGATATCATCCACATATGCATCTTCCTCTATCACACGTTTCTCTTCTTTGAAGTGTTTGAATGAAGGCAAGTTGGCGGTCTCTCTCATGGCGACTTGGGCTATGCAACCAGCAGGTTTGTCTCCCATGTTGACCCTTGTTATGGCGAAGTCTTCTATTTCAGCCTTTTCAGTGTCACGCCACAGGAACCTGTGCAGGTGGACCTCTCTCTCTTCCAACCAGACAGAGTTGTACATCTTGCGGATGTCACCGAGGGCAGCAAAGACACCAGCTCGGAACCTCAGTAGGACAGCTCTGATTGGGTTCAGGACGTCAGGACCTTTGATTAGTATGTCGTTCAAACTCAGGCCTCTGTACTTCTGGCTGCTGTTCCATACTAGCCTCACTGGGGTGGAGAATGAATGTGGATTTGGTGCAATCAGGTGACTTATGTACCACACTGGCCCAGTCCAACTCTGCAGAACCTCTTTGGATAGCTTCACTGCAGCTTTGCGATGAAGCATTTCATGGACTTGTGACATGTAGGCTGTCTTCAACTCCGGTTCCTTTGCCAGCTGCTTCTCTGTCCTGAGGAATGTGGCTTCAACCGCTCTCCTGTTGTTGGGTAGAGATGCTGGATCTTCTGTCCAGGGATACTTGGCATGCCAGTGGGGATCAGGGCTGTGATGGTCTCCATTCACATACATCAACCCGTTCTTCACTATCTCCATCTCTCTTTCTTCAGCCAGTGTCATTTCTTTTCCCCTGGGTTGGCAATTCCCACAGCGACATCCTCCACATCTTGGCTCACAAGCAGCTCCAATACTTTCCCACTTCCACCACTTCAGAAAGTCTCTGCTGCTAGTGGCTGTATTGGACTGGGTGTGGGGCTTGTCGGGAGACTGGCAGGAGATTGGATCTCTACAGATGAGTTCACTGTATTTGACTGCTGCAGTTCTCATGGATCTTGCGAAGTGTGTCTTTGATGTGTGGGCCATTAAGGTGACTTCTTCAAAGAGGTCCGGGTGTGTGCCTCCGATCGTCTTGCCGAGGGGGCCGTCCCAGAGCACAAGGTTGCCAACAGAACGAACCTTCTGGGGTACTAGCTGGCCTTCCTTGTGGCTGATCAGGAGTTGCACCTCTTTGGGTCTAGCAAGGTCTCTTAGGGGAACATCTGGGAAGATTTTCTGTAGCTTAATAGCTGGAACATGTCTGTGAAACTCTGCAATCTTATCAAGGCCATAGCAGATTAGTTGATGTGACCTGAGGGTCCCTCTCGGAGTGTTGACCCGAATCTTGAGGAGGTAGCGCTTAGTTGCAACAGACACCTTCATCCCTCCAACGCCGTAAACCACCAGTGTCACATCTTCACCTCTCAGGTTCAACTTGCTGGCAGCTCTATGTGTTATATAGTTCGTGTCTGATGCCAGGTCGATGAGGGTCCCAATTCTCTGTCCATCGTTGGCAGTGACATCAAAGAGCATCAGGATCACTGGATACTCATGCAAGCCATTTTCCTCTAGAAGACCTCTTTCAACTGCTGTGGTGTTGTATGCTCTGGATGTGACGTTGCAGAAGGTGTCTCGACACTGCTGCGCCAGCTCAGGGGTAAGCCTGGATAGGAAGTCTTTTTGAGCTTCGGTGTATCTTTTCCCCTCAGCTCTCACTGGACTGGATTTAGGTGTTCTTTGGGACTGGGGTCTGGCAACTGGACAGAGAATGTAATGGTGTTGGTCTTTGCACTCTGGGTTCCCGCACAGATACGTGGTGTTTCTGCAGGGGTCGCTGCTGTGGACCTCGAGACATCTCTTGCAGGCACCGAGCTGTTGTGCTGCATCCCTCTTCTCCGATGGCTTTAGGTTGATCCTAAACCTTCTGCAGAAATAGAGTCTTCTTCTGTGCTTTGGGTCACCACAAATGATGCAGCCTGCTGTTTCACTGCTGGACTTGGCTGACTTTGTTCTGGCATACTTGATGAGCTTAGTCTGCTCCTTGGCGGGTTCAAAGACGTTGCTCAGTTGATCTAGTTGCTCATATATAGATTCTTGGGACTTTAGGAATGTGATGAGCTTGTCGAAGCGGTTCTGGGGGTTAACAGTGTTTCCTCTGTCAGCAGCATAGGTGAGCCAGTCTTTCTTCAGAGTTTCTGGGAGTTTGCTCTCGATGGATCTAATCACCAGTGGGTTCTTTAAGGCGTCTGCATTATCCAGTTCGTTTAGATCATAAAGGGCCTTTTCCACAGTTTGGATGAGCTCTACGATTTTCCTTGGATGGCCGCTCCTGGCTGATGGTCTTGCTTGTAGCTCTTCTATGATCTCAAGAGCAATGCTGGCTTGGTTCCCAAACCGGTTTTCCAGGACTCTGAAGATCTCATCTGCTGAGCTGTACGTTGACAGACGTAGTTCCCTGGCCACCTTTTCATCAAGGCTATCCAGTAGTTGGAATTTCTTAACCTCTGAAGATCCGGTTGGTTCACCTTGCTTCTGCAGAGCCTCCCATTCCTTCCTCCATCTGTAGTAGTTTCGCTGGTTGCCGGCAAACTTTGGTAAGGCTGTGGCCTTTAGCTTTATCGCTGCCACTGGAGCTGAGCTGCGGGCTGAGATGGGCTGGGGTCCAGCGTCTTTCTTTATACTTGCTGCTTGGATGAGGGGGGCCTTCTGTGACACCAGCTTGGGAAGGACCACCTCGAGCTCTCTTAAACGGTAATCAAAGTCCTTTTTCTCGGCAAGCGGAGCCCAGTGGTTCCAGTTCTGGTGCGCTTCCTTTGCCTTGTCCACCAACTTCTGTAGGTGGGTCAGCATGAACTCACAAGCCTCTAGAGTTGTGTCTGGCTGGAAGGAGACGTTCCTGAATTCGGCCTCTGCAACTTGTAGAGCCAGGGAAAGTTCCTTTTCTCCATATGTGGTCCAGAGCGTCTCTCGGATTAGGAGTTTGACTTCTTTCGTCTTCTGCTCACATTCTTTCTCCGTCTTTGCTATGTCGGCTTTCTGGGGGTCGCTCAGCTCCTCAGCGTCTGCCATGTAAGCGGCTTCCACTTCTTCGTTTGCCTCGAAGACACGAGAGCTCTCTAGCATCAGCTTCTTGAAGTTCTCCTGTAACTCCTCCTTAGACATCTCTATGTAGGTTCTCGTAATGTTGTTGGCAAGGCGGGAGAACTGTCTCTTAGCTGTGGTCCTCTCCACTTTCAGTTCATCTGTTGGCTTTGGATCAGCCATCTTGCTCTCTTTGGCTGACAGACAGCAGTCTTTGTCCTCCAGGCCCCAGGTGGAGTGTCCTCCCTCTCGGTGGTGGCCGCAAGTGGAGTCTTTTGCTGGTCACAGACGGTTTTTCACTGTCAGGTGTATTTATAACGACATGGCTTCCCACACTTGAAAAGGAAGGACTCGATGAGGCTCAGGATTTCACTCGTATTTCAGTTTATTAACTGGAATCTTGGAAGGTGAAAAACCTTTAAACACACAAGAATAAAAGCTTTTAAATAAAATACAGCATTTTGCAACAAACAAAGTAAGTACATTAACTCAGGTATTTTATAAAGGTAAGTACATTTTTAACATTAATTAATACACATTAACCAGCATTTCACTTAACTTAATTAACTTAGATTAATAAGGTAAATTAGGCATTAAATAAACAGAAATATAGTTCACATGTTAGAACCATCTACTTTTAAAGCAACGTGTTTTACCTTAAGTTTTAGCCTAAATTATTTTATACAGACTTTAGACATGAATTTCTACAACAAGTTTAACTTGACACTTCTCTATTAATTCATATGAAATCAAGCATTTTAAACCAATATTACTGTAGTTTTTAACATAAACACTTTTAACAGAAATACTATTTTTATACATGAATTAAATGTTTTACTTTGCCTTTTAATAAAGCAAAATCCACTCTCTATACTAATATACTTCAAATTACATTTACAAGGCTTTAAGCGCCCTAATTGCCCATTTCTTGTCTCTACAAGTAAAACAAATATTTGTGGTGAATAAGATAAAGAAAAGAAACAAAATAAGCACCAATTGTACCTTATTTAACAGTTCAATTATCTAAATAAACATTCTTCTGAAGTTGAGCTCTGCCATCAATCACAGCGCATAAACTTCAACAGATTAAACAGTCCAGTGGAAAGAGGTGAGCTCACCGGTAGTCCGTTTGGTTTGAGTCCTTTTTCCCATGCGTTTGTGAAGTGCTTTCGTGGTTTTAGTGATCGTCTCTGTCTCTGCTGCTCTCAGCTCCGTCCTGCACACTGAATGAAACGGGTGCATTTGTTTGCTTTGTCCTGTCTGCGCTGCTCATCAGTCTGATTGCGCTCACCTGCTGGAGAGCGCACCTGGTGAGGCGCGCCGCGGAGCAGCGCTTCTGCTGTGACGCGCATGCAGCGCTTCTGCTGTGACACGCATGCAGCGCTTCTGCTGTGACGCGCATGCAGCAGCACAGCCGCTGTCACACACACACCTTCAGCCGCACCTCCAGGCAGATCGCCGCAACAGCTACAGTCGCAGTCGTTTGGACACCCCTGACTTAGCCGTTTTAGTAGCTAACAAAAAGGTTTTTGTTTTTGTGAGCTCCCGTAGTTATTGTTGCAACTTTAAGTTGCCGAACAGTACTTTCTCTGATAGCACCAGGCTTGAATCGCAGGTACCTAAGGAACTTTGATTTGATGTCGACGTCTTTATCAAATCTAATTAGGCTTAGCTTTCAACCTTAAAAGAAGACATCAGCTGTCCACATCCCTCCACTCGCTGTTCCACTTCCAAGCAAGAGAGACGAGATGAAAGGAAGAAGAGACTACTTGCTTTCTTTCTGATATTTTTTCCTGCCAGAAACTGGATGTTAATCACCTCCGAATGAGTCATGAACAATTGTACACGTTGAAAAACACACTCAGACTTTGCTCTGTTTGGTTGTCGCCCCTTTGGCTTGGTGTTATTTGAAGCTGGATGTTACAGTCCTGTTTAGATTGTTTTGAAACGTCTTGATTTTATGCTGAGCTTGTATATGTGGATAAAAGAGGGTGAGATGTTTTCTCATTTTTTATTTTTCTTGCCTGCTTGACTTTCTCCATGTTTGGTTTGTCCTTTTATTTCCCTGAAACTTCCCTTCAGACTGCTAAAACATCCCTAAATGGTTTGGTGTTTGTTGGTCGACCTCCTCCTGACTCTGGGCCAGGCTGGAGGCGGTGCTGTCCGTGGTGCTGAAACTGTACTGCTTCCACACACAGCCCAGCCTGACTTGTTCAAAAATACGCTAGACGGGTTTGTGTCTAGGATTTGGGTCATAGGTCCAATTCCTACCAGCCTTCCTCTTGTGTACAATGGGTTTATTTTCAGCCAGTCCCTTTGACACAAAATATGGATCTGGTCCCTGGGCGCCGCATGGTTTGTAGCTAGTGGTCCAAAGGGATGTTATTAAGACAAGAGCAAGTTGTAGATGTGAATATACAGTAAGTCGGACTTAAACTTTTTCTTTCATTCGGATATACTAGACCAGTGGTCCCCAACCAACGGGCCGCGGCCCGGTAATGAAGAAATAAAAATAAAAATTATTTATTTTTTATTTTTTATTAAATCAACATAAAAAACACAATATATACATTATATATATCAATATAGATCAATACAGTCTGCAGGGATACAGTCCGTAAGCACACATGATTGTATTTATTTTTAAAAAAACAAAACAAAACCCCCCCACCCGGTCCGTGGGACAAATTTTCAAGCGTTGACTGGTCAAAATCATAATATAACCCCTTTAAATCCGCACGTGATTGGTCAAAAAGTTTGCTGCCGCATGTGTTGCCAAAGAGCTATAGGTAGGGGTTACACACGTTGCTACATACTTCGTGACAATATGCTGCACAGGTGATAAAAATGAGCAGGAGGACACAAAAACTGCATTACTTTTTCACGATTCAAACCTTTGATTAAGACGAGCCAAAACTGTTACCCGAATGCTGCTTTATCTTTTAGTTTTGCACACTTTAATCCATATTTTGTTGTGTAATGTTCTGTTGACGTTGTATTTCACTGTATTTACTCAGAAATGTACAAAAGTCTGCAATTGGACCTTTTTTTCTACTTAAGATAGGTCTTTGTTTTTGTATTTTATCATTAGTTTTTTTTGTAAGGAATCCTTTCTGGCTAGACCATATACATAAACCATATAAATACACAATTTGATTAATTATATTATATATATACAGTTCAGGCCAAAAGTTTGGACATACAGTCGTGCTCATAAGTTTACATACCCTGGGAGAATGTATGATTTCTTGGCCATTCTTCAGAGAATATGAATGATAACACAAAAGCCTTTCTTCCACTCATGCTTAATGGTTGTGTGAAGCTATTTATTGGCAAACAACTGTGTTTACTCTTTTTAAATCAAAATGACAAAAGAAAGTACCCAAATGACCCTGATCAAAAGTTTACATACCCCAGTGACTTTGATCTGTTAACATGCACAAACAGGTTTGAATGGCTAATCAAGGTTCCAATCCTCACCTGTGACATGTTTGTTTGTAATTAATGTGTGTGTATAAAAGGTCAGTGAGTTTCTGGGCTTCTGACAGACCATTGCATCTTTCATCCAGTGCTGCACAGACGTTTCTGGATTCTGAGTCATGGGGAAGGCAAAATAATTGTCAAAGGATCTACGAGAAAAGGTCATTGAACTGCATAAAACAGGAAAGGGGTATAAAAAGATATCCAAGGAATTGAGAATGCTAATCAGCAGTGTTCAAACGCTGATTAAGAAGTGGGAAATGAGGGATTCGGGTAGACCAGCAAAGATTTCAGCCACAACTGCCTGGAAAATTGTTCGAGATGCAAAGAAAAATCCACAAATAACTTCAGCTGAAATACAGGACTCTCTGGAAAATTTTGGTGTGGCTGTTTCAAGATGCACAATAAGGAGGCGCTTGAAGAAAAATGAGCTGCATGAGTGGAAGAAAGGTTTTTGTGTTATCATTCATATTCTCTGAAGAATGGCCAATAAATCATAAATTCTCCCAGGGTATGTAAACTTATGAGCACAACTGTACCTTCTTCTCATTCAATGTGTTTTCTTTATTTTCATGACTATTTACATTGTAGATTGTCACTGAAGGCATCACAACTATGAACAAACACATGTGGAGTTATGTACTTAAACAAAAAGGTGAAATAACTGAAAATATGTTTTATATTCTAGTTTCTTCAAAATAGCCACCCTTTGCTGGGATTACTGCTTTGCACACTCTTGGCATTCTCTCGACGAGCTTACAGCACACCTGTGAAGTGAAAACAATTTCAGGTGATTACCTCTTGAAGCTCATCGAGAGAATGCCAAGAGTGTGCAAAGCAGTAATCAGAGCAAAGGGTGGCTATTTTGAAGAAACTAAAATATAAAACATGTTTTCAGTCATTTCACCTTTTTTTGTTAAGTATATAGCTCCACATGTGTTCATTCATAGTTTTGATGCCTTCAGTGACAATCTACAATATGTAAATAGTCAGGAAAATAAAGAAAACACTTTGAATGAGGATATATATATATATATATATATATATATATATATATATATATATATATATATATATATATATATATACAGGGTTTCCCACACATTAATTTATTTGTGGCGGCCCGCCACGAAAGAATTACGTCCGCCACAAATTTAAAAAAAATAAAATAAAAAAAAATAAAAAAAATAAAAAAATTTTTTTTTTATTTTTTCTTGTCCTCTCCAGCTTCTCAGGCAAATCATATAGTTGATGTAGATGCCCATATCGGCTTTTCAGATTTACTTTACAAAAGAGAAGTGTAGGATACTTCTCTTGTTGCCTTATTTGTATTTGACTTTATTAAATGTATTTATATTAGAAACACAACAGGTGTATATAAAAAAGGGTATAAAGTCTGCAGGCAGTAGGAAACACATGGTTAAGTGTAGGGAGTAAAACTGATAGCAGTCTAAAGTCCAAGATTTTTGGAGCTCTTTGTTCAGTGGATCAGATGTTTGATGAAGCTCTGTGTCTATCTACCACCACTACTGTTTTATGTTTATTTGTTACTGACTGTGGCAGGACACCTCTGCCTCTGTTTCACTTTATGTTGCTGGTAAATAATATGGTTGTAGTAGTAGGCTAAAGTTAAATTATTTAGTATGCACTAATTAAAGGGGCAGAGCTTTGAGACATTTTAGCTTTTATATTTTATAAGATATACTTTTTGTAAGAACCACATTTAATAAATATATTTCAGTGAATAACTTATTGTTCAAATCTGTATGTAAATATGTACATAAAGTGTTGTAATTATATCGTAAAATGGATGGATGTATGTATGTATGGATGGACGTTTAAAACAAAACTGTTATTATTAATTAGTAAGTATACATTTTTTGAGCCTTTTTAGAGAAAATCAAATCATTGTAGTAAATTATGCAAATTAATCGATGATGTCATGGCGACCACGCCCATATCCACGCCCATATCCACGCCCCCACCGCCACAGGTATCTTGGCAGTTTATGGGAAACACTGTATATATATATATATATAATTATAATTTTTTTTGTTTGTTTGTTTCTATTTAAATGCCCACTGTATGTATTATTTGACAAATATATTCAGGACTCCCTGTAATACACGTTGCTTTCCTGTACAAAAATAGCCTCTCAGAAGCCCAAACAATCGTTTTCACAGAACATGTTTTTCATGTGTAATCCATGCTGTCGTTTACACAGCAGCAATGATGAAAACGAGGACAGATTAGCCGCCCGCTCCTACTCAAACTCCTTCAACACAAACATCATCTGCCTTGACTTTGATTTGCTCTCAAACGCCGTCATTTATTTGTTTTTTTTAAAGCAGAAAACTGTTATTTTTATCCCCTTTTTTTTTTTTTTTTTCTTTACAAATCAACACTACAGAGCCACTTGTGTTGCGCCGTCGCGTCGCAGCCGTGTCAGTAAAACATCACCCTCAGATGGATTTCAAGGAACGCGTCAAATCTGCCTAATCGGCTCAGCCGAGTTAGATTTGACTCGTTTTGCCTCAACCGCCCTTCGCTCCTTCATAATCATCTAAATCTGACAAGATGATTAATCATGATCAAACAAGGAAGAGATTACGATTTTCATTCAACTCTACGTTCGGCGTGTTGATGCTGTGCAGAAGAAGTAATCCGTGCACGTCCTGCACCTGAAAGGCAAATGTTAACTCCATTCGCTAGTACAAAAAAATGAAGGGATGTATATTTAACAGCTTGTAACTTTCAAATAAATTCCCTCATTGCACAATCTGCGTCGTTCCATATTCACACGATAAATGCCACAGACTATAGCGTGCAGGCTCTCACTTTAGCAGTGCTTTTAATAGTTTTCCAAAGGATTATTTCCGCGTGTCTTATCAGAAAGCGCCACATTGATCCGCGTGGTACGTTGTTCTATAAACCACAACCTCCATGAGAATGTGCCAATAGATGCTGGAAACGGCCAACATCGGTCACACTGGATGAAAGCCATCAAGTTTGCAGGCCAGGCTCCAAACTCTTATTTTGTGCCACTCTTTGATGTGGTTGTTTAATATATTCCCAGCGAATGTCCAGTGGTCTGTATCCGTCTTCCACATGCTGCATTGAAGCATCGCTCATCAAGTAAGTTGGGGTTGCTTCACATCCTCGCAACAAACTACACTTGTTGCTGCACGGGAGATACGGTAAGCCTCCCCGACCCCCAATGCAGCCCCTATACCAGGGTGTGTCCAAAGTGCGGCCCGCAGGTAATTTTTTAACGGCCCCACGGCACGTTCTAAAAATACGATAAAAAAACAAAACATAAAAAGAGGTATAAAAGAGCAAAGAGGTGACATTTAACAAGAAAATGTTGCAATGTTGACTCTAATAACAAAAAGCTGACATGCTGGCTGTTTCTTTATTTAAAAAATAATAATTAATCAAATTCAATGTCATTAGGAATTATTGACCTATTCAAGGCTCCAATTACGTCACGTTAAATATTCCACTTTGAGATATTTTTTTTGGGAAAATGTTGTATATTTTGTTTTCCATATTAAAAAAAACTACCGGTAAGGTTTTTTTTTTTGTTTTTTTTTAAAAGAAAGTCCTAAAACGAACAAACAAAAAACATAAACAACAATAAAACATATGATTGAGGGATGGATCTGAAGTCGATCTCGAGATTATTGTGTTAAAAGTAAAAAAAAAAAAATTTAATTTATTTTTTAACACTTTAATGAGTAGGACCCTTTTGGATCCCCAATCATTTTAGTGGGACTTTTTGTTTTAAGTGTCATTGCTAAAAAATGTTGTTATAAGTTATTTACTTTTTTTAAGGCTCCAGTTACTATATAATCTCAAATATTCCACTTTATTGGGTGAAAATATTGCATATTTGATGTTTTTTCCATAAAAAAAAAAAGGATTTTCTTTGACAAAAAGGGCATACAACTTAAATCTTTAACAACTTTATACTGACAGATAGACTTAATGTTGAGCTAGAGCAGGGGTCACCAACCTTTTTGAAACCAAGAGCTACTTCTTGGGTACTGATTAATGCGAAGGGCTACCAGTTTGATACACACTTAAATAAATTGCCAGAAATAGCCAATTTGCTCAATTTACCTTTAACTCGATGTTATTATTAATAATTAATGATATTTACACTTAATTGAACGGTTTAAAAGAGGACAAAACACGAAAAAAATGACAATTAAATTTTGAAACATAGTTTATCTTCAATTTCGACTCTTTAAAATTCAAAATTCAACCGAAAAAAAGAAGACAAAAACTAGCTAATTCAAATCTTTTGGAAAACATTTTTAAAAATAATTTATGGAGCATCATTAGTAATTTTTCCTGATTAAGATTAATTTTACAATTTTGATGACATGTTTTAAATAGGTTAAAATCCAATCTACACTTTGTTAGAATATATAACAAATTGGACCAAGCTATATTTCTAACAAAGACATATCATTATTTCTTGTAGATTTTCCAGAACAAAAATTTTAAAAGAAATTTAAAACACTTTGAAATAACATTTAAATTCGATTCTACAGATTTTCTAGATTTGCCAAAATCATTTTTTTGAATTTTAATCATAATAAGTTTGAAGAAATATTTCACAAATATTCTTCGTCGAAAAAACAGAAGCTAAAATTAAGAATTAAATTAAAATGTATTTATTATTTTTTACAATAAAAAAGGAAGGAATTTAAAAGGTAAAAAGGTATATGTGTTTAAAAATCCTAAAATCATTTTTAAGGTTGTATTTTTTCTCTAAAATTGTCTTTCTGAAAGTTATAAGAAGCAAAGTAAAAAAATGTATTTATTTATTTAAACAAGTGAAGACCAAGTCTTTAAAATATTTTCTTTGATTTTCAAATTCTATTTGAGTTTTGTCTCTCTTAGAATTACAAATGTCGGGCAAAGTGAGACCAGCTTGCTAGTAAATAAATAACATTTATAAAATAGAGGCAGCTCACTGGTAAGTGCTGCTATTTGAGCTATTTTTAGAACAGGCCAGCGGGCTACTCATCTGGTCCTTACGGGCTACCTGGTGCCCGCGGGCACCGCGTTGGTGACCCCTGAGCTAGAGCTTTAAACCTTGAATAATAATAATAATAATAATAATAATAATAATAATAATAATAATATTAATAATAATAATACTAAATACACATTTTACACATTTTTAATATTTGTTTGACCAAAACCCTTTGGGGACCCCGGGATCAAGCCTGAGTGGAGGCCTAAATGTATATTTTGTATACATATATTGTATTGGTTTTTTAAATAAAAAATGGCCCCCGCTTGCTTTGATTTTTCAGTGTGTGGCCCACAATGGTAAAAATGTGCCCTAGACTCTGTACTCCACATTAACATAAGTGAAGACAAGCGCAAGTTCACCAATGCAAATGAGAGTGAGCATAAATATTTATAATTGGATAGATGGGATGACCCTATTAAAATTTTACATTAACCCACAGGCCCCCAGTTGTAAACATGCAGACAACCGCCTGGCTCACTCTATTTGATTGGCCAACTCTGTCACCCGTTCACTCTTTTTCTCGTCTAAAACGTTTATTTTGTCAGTTTGGAACCAAAATGTCTTGGAAGCCAACCAAAATCTGATCAAAAAATTCTGAACATGCGTCTTTCTCTTGTCTGTGCATTTTTAATGGCAAAAAACTGCTAGTAAGAGGCGGCTAGCAATGCAGATAATAGCGATATGATCTGGTCCACCTACACAAAGCCATTTGAATAAACATCCAAAAACCTCAATCACTGTTTAATATACAGTACAGTGGAATCTCTATTTCGGAACTGAATTGTTTCTTGAAAATGGTTTGGAGACCGAAAGGTTTGTATAGTGAAGCATAAGTTCCTAAGTTCCCCATAAGAAACAAAACAAAATGCATAAATAATTAGTTTTAGCCTCAACAAAAGTGCCTATTATGTAAAAAAAAAAAAAAAAGCACACTTTAAAGACATTGTGTATATATATATATATATATATATATATATATATATATATATATATATATATATATATATATATATATATATATATATATATATATATATAGCAGAGTAGTAGATTTTTGTAAAAAGCTTTTATAATTGTAAAGGACAATGTTTTATCAACTGTTTGCAATGATGTACATTTGTTTTAACTATTAAATGAACCAAAAATATGACTTATTTCATCTTTGTGAAAATATTGCACACAGTGTGTTGTCAAGTTTATGAGATGCGATGCAAGTGTAAGCCACTCTGACACTATTGTTCTTTTTTATTGTAATGTCTAATGATAATGTCAATGAGGGATTGCATTGTTATGGTATTGCTGTGTATTGTTTTGTTGGATTGATTAATTAAAAAAAATATATATAAAAAAAAAAAAAAAAAAAAATAATAATAATAATAATTTAAAAAAAAATAAAATCGATTTTTTAAAAATGAGAATCGATTCTGAATCGCACAACGTCAGAATCGCGATTCGAATTCGAATCGATTTTTCCCCCCACCCCTAATATATATATATATATATATATATATATATATATATATATATATATATATATGTGTGTGTATATATATGTGTATATATATATATATATATATATATATATATATATATATATACCTCGGATAAGCGGAAGAAGATGGATAGATGGATGGATGGATATATATATATATATATATATATATATATATATATATATATATATATATATATATATATATATATATATATATATATATATATATATATATATATATATTATACACATATACACACATATATACATATACACACACACATATGTATATATATATATATATATATATATATATATATATATATATATATATATATATATATATATATATATATATGTATATATATATGTATATATGTGTGTATATGTGTGTATATATATATATATATATATATATATATATATATATATATATATATATATATATATATATATATATATATCCATCCATCCATCCATCCATCCATCCATCTTCTTCCGCTTATCCGAGGTCTATATATATATATATATATAAATATATATATATATATATATATAGACCCAATGTCAGTGCAGTTGATCATTTATTTAGACGAAGGTGATGAGCAGGTTGAGGCAAATGTCCGTCAATTCTTTAAGCGAGCGAACTCTGAAGGGACTGAGTGAGGAGTACTGATGAGTGGTGTGAAATATATCTGCAGGAATGAAGGACAATAAAGGATGGCAGACATTTTAAATTGACTGCATACAAAAATGAGTCACCACATTACTGCAAAAATGACCGCTTATACAGTAGATCGCTCTCAAATATTATCAAATGTCGGAACTAGGGTTGTAAAATGTTTTTTTGTTTTTTTAATCAGCTTAATCACATTTTGACATTCATCTTGATTAATCGCAGGTGTTTACTCGCTGGCATACTTAAAATTAGCTTACGACAGGACCTTAATATTTGTAGACAAATAATTGCAATTCTATCGTCAGAATGTCATCCAGGGCTATTTTTAAACATTTTACTTGAATGCATGTCGTTTGGTACCGGTACCAACATTTTTTCGAAATTTTTCACAGCCCTAGTTGGAACATTATGAACGTTAAAGATGGACAAACACTTTCATCTAATCCCATTACTGTATTTGAAACACACACTAAAATGCATCTCCAATTAGGGCTGACCGATATATCGATATACTCGATATATCGCGGGTTTGTCTCTGTGCGATATAGAAAATGACTATATCGTGATATTCGAGTATACGTTCTCACGCAGTTGCTTTTAGCTGCAGGCATTACACTACAGGTTCTTCTCACTCTTTCTAGTCTCTCCTGCTCACAGAGACATAAAACAAGCGCACCTTCTTACATACGTCTCGCGGAGCAGAGAGGTAGCAGCATGGGTAACGTTAGCTGTGGTGCGAGTGGTAATACGAGAGAAAGAAGGTGCGAATCTGGTAACAAATGAAGAAATAATTCATTCCCAAGAAAAACAGCAGGGGATCCGTCGTCTGGCGGTGGTTTGGCTTCAAGTGGGAATATGTCGAACAGACAACCGTAATTTGTCAAGTGTGGGGCAAAAGCGTTGCTACAAAAAGTAGCATTGCATTACTACATTATTACATGTAGCGTCATTTGAAAAGTCACCTGCTAGAGAATGAAGAGTGCTTACTCCGCATGTCAACATCTCCGTTCGGTGCCACACCAACAAAATGCCCAAGCAATTTCCACATCAACACCGTATGAAAAAATAGTCCACAACTTTAGGAGATAACGTCCGCCGGAACCTACCACAAGGCGAAGGACATACACTATTTGATTTCCTATTATGCAGCTCATTTTTATTTGACAGTTATTGAAATATCTTGTATGACATCATGCACAGAAGTGCACTTTATTTGTTTTAAACTATTGTAGTGGTGTTCTGTACAAAAAGTGCACTTTAATTTAGTGTTGTTTTGATTTGTCACCTTAGTGAAATCATGCACAAAAGTGCACCCATACCTTGTTTTAAAATGTCTCTGACAATCTTGCACTTTCTGTTTTGAAATGACATGAATGTTTGTGCCACTGCTTAATAACTGTTTAATAAATACACTTTTGGTCAATTGACTTAGTTGTGATTTGCCTCTCTGCATGAAATTTTAAGGTGCGCTGATAAGTGATTGCCTGCAGCTTTGCAGGCGCATGGCCACAATGCGGGCATAGCGAGCAGGGGCGTGTCCTGGCGCGCTTCTAGCGGAGGTGCCGGCATAGCTTGCAGCAGAAGACATGCGGGATTGCGCATGCGCCGTGACACGCTGTAGTTTAAGATATTTTGGTTTCCTCCTCCTAGTTGTACCGATCAAACTTTTAAATTAAAATGTTTTAATATTCATTTTTGAATTGATCACCATTTTTGCTTTGTTTGATTTCCTCATCCAATTGATTCCACAGAATGGTTTTCAAGCGTAAAACATACACAGAGAATGTCTGCAACTTGTGGACGACAATAAGGAAGCCTTTTGGTGGCGTTTCTTTCTGATATTATAATTAAGTATTACTATTATTAGTTTTGATTAAAAACAGTACAGTAATTTGACAATGAACACTGAGTATATGCGTTTATGCCATCTATTGTCTACATGAAACGAGTAAAACAACAATAGAGTACTTGTTGCACTCCCGTGCTGTAGAAAGTATACTAATTCTTGAAATTAGTATACAGGTTGATTCTATTTTATTGAATAAAAATAAGCCACGAAACATATCAACTCTCACCTGACGGCTTTTCAGCTGATGGTGACCTTCTATCGCTCGGCTGTCGAGAGCCTGCTGACGTACTGCATAACAGTGTGGTACGCCAGCTGCACTGAAGCAGACGAACAGGCGATTCAGAGGGTCAGAAAGTCTGCAGAAAAAATCATCGGCTGCCCCCTCCCCTCCCTGAAGGATTTACACAACTCCCGTTGCCTCAACAGAGCAAAAAACATCACCAAGGACAGCACACACCCTGGCTTCCACCTGTTTGACCTGCTACCATCGGGCAGGCGCATCAGAGCCAGAACAAACAGGCTCAGAGACAGCTTCTTTCCCAGAGCTGTCACCATCTTGAACTCTAACTTATAATAATAATTCACCCCTATTCAATATCCTACCCTAATACCCTACTGTGCAATATTACCCTTCGAGTGCAATACGTCCGACACTGATTGTCATTTATTACTCCGGTACTCTTGTCTTGTTCTGTATATTGTACAGTATTTTGTATTTCTATAGTGTTTTGTATATTGTACAGGATTGATTATTATTTTTAATTGGATAGTAGTCTGTTTATTTCAATTGTTAGTTTTTTCTTTATTACCTGTTGTGTCATTTATTTGTACCCCATATTTGTTCCCACTACCACACCTTAAGTTGGAGTCCTTAATCTCGTTATATGCAAATATAATGACAATAAAGTCCATTCTATTCTTCTATTCTTTACAATCAGACTGACAAGTACAAAGATAATACACAATTTGTTTTTTTATAAAAAAAAACAACAACCTAATGAATAATAATTATAAAAACAGGAACGAAGAAAAAAACAGCAAAGAAAAGCAAGTGGAATATGAATATAGGCGGTGTTGACATTTACAGTACGTCATTTGTAGAACATCTTTATCATATTCAAATGTGTCATTAATGTCGATGCCACTAAGTTGTTTAAGGTCACCAAAGGTTGGATTTTAAATCATTCTGACAGAACAGCAGCCGCATACCACCAATAGAATTGTTTACTACACACTTCTCTGCACTTTCCTTGCTTGCTGTCACACCTCGGCCGTCGCGGCAATCTGATTGAAGGCGAGAGTTTGGCGAGCGGATAGAAGCACTGACAGTCCCTCAATAAATGTGTGCAGCGGAAAATCCCTGTTAGTCATGCAGTGACGCACCGGACAGCAAAATGTGCAAATCATCGGCGCACAAGAAAAAAAAAACCCACTCCCTGTAATGTAGATATATCGCGTGCATCTTTATCCAGCAAAGGGAAATTCCATCCCCATGCTTTGGCCGCTATCTGCCATCCATCAAGACAAACCGCGGTGCCATAATAAATCAAGCTAACAACGTTCACGTGACCTCGGTGCCCTCGTGATGTGATATGTGGGATGTTATTACCCCCCAAGCCCGGGCGTTTGTCTGAAAAGCCGCATTGGCTGGCGAGGAGGTGAAGCGCACGCTGGCCCGGGTCAAGGTGAAGCCCGATGGGGAGCCCGGCCTCACGTAAACCATAAGCCACGTCCACATTTAAAAAATATATTTATTTATGTTAGTTTGTCCATGTGGTTGGGTCACTGAAATTGTACTTGCAAGTTGTGTAAGTTGAATACTTTTTAAAACGTGATATGTTTTCGTAAGGGGGTTACAGTATGTTATTTGCTTTTCCTTTACCAGGTAGAAAATGAATTATTAATCTACTTGTTAATTTACTGTTAATATCTGCTTACTTTCTCTTTAAACATGTTCTATCTACACTTCTGCTAAAATGCAATAATCCTTTATTCTTCTGTTTGGATGCTTTACATTATTTTTGGATGATACCACACATTTGGGTATCAATCCGATACCAAGTCGTTACAGGATCATACATTGGTCATATTCAAAGTCCTCATGTGTCCAGGGACATATTTTCCTGAGTTTATATCACATAATATACATTTTTTTAAAAACGAAAGAAGATTTTGTGATGCCAAAAAATATCAACCTAATCATCGTAGTATCGACTTGATATGCTCTTGTACTTGTTATCATTACAGTCGATTTCAGGTGTGGATCCACCCATGGCGTTTGTTTACATTTTGATGCCGGTGAGCTACGGTGTGAAGTGAAGCATGTTTAGCTATTCCTCGTCCTGCAGGGATGATACTTGTAAGAAACTTACTTTATTTGTCGCCATGGAGGCGAGGATTAGTGATTTAGAAGTAGCTAAAACACTACCGACAGCGACTGGACTTTAGCCGCTAGCTCGCTAGCCATGTCTTAAAGCACCTTTTCCTGAGGGCGTTTTAGTGTTATAACTTCACCTTTATCGTTAGTTTTTAAGCCAAAAAGTGTCCGTTCTCCCTTTTCTGTCTACACACTGTGTCTGCTTGTAAGTACTCTGTGATTGTGCACTGCCGAACATGCTCGTCTGCTCGTAAACCAGCAATGACACGACGTGACGACGACGGGGGCGGGTGGTGGACCGGTATTTTTCAGAGGCGGTATAGTACCGAATATGGTTCATTAGTATCGCGGTACTATACTAATACCGGTTTACCGTCAGTAGACTCGATATGGAAGTGCTAAAAACTACAACATGGATAAGGTGGGGACGTAGTGGAGGGGGGCTCGGTTTGGATGAGGGTTTTGCCAAGTAAATAAGACCGACCGCGAAGAGACAGGCAGAGAGTGGCTTGAAGATGGTCTGTAAAACATAATCTATGCAAAATGTTCACAAAAACGCCACATTACTGTGCTATGTAGACCACAAAGAAATCATTTAAATGTAGGAAACAAATCATAATATGCACTCTGTTGTTCTCTAAATGGTTGCACTCATTGTGAGTTAAACAAAGTACATAAAACAGTTTTAGGTTGTCATATTTTTTTTTTTCTGAGATATAGTCTATATATCTATATATACATTAGGTCAGCAAAAAAACACAAAAGGCAGGTTTCCCTGCTCGGCAAAACAGGCTTGTAGGGATGATATAGCCTTTTTTTCCTGACCTAACGTATATTCCGCTCTACCCCGGTATTGAGCACTGTATAACGGATAGACCACAGAAACCTTGACTATATATATATATATATATATATATATATATATATATATATATATATATATATATATATATATATATATATATATATGTATATATGTATATGTATGTATATCTAAATATATATATATATATATGTATATCTAAATATATATATATATATATATATATATATATATATATATATATATATATATATATATATATATATATATATATATACATTTTTCCATTTAGAAGTCTTAAAAGCCTTTACATTTGATTTTGAAAAACATGCAGATACTTTTTAATTTTAAACAAAATAATAGACACCATATGTTACTGCATATGTCAGCAGACTAATTAGGAGCCTTTGTTTACCTACTACTAAAAGACAAGTTGTCTTGTATGTTCACTATTTTATTGAAGGACAATCTTGCAATAAGAAACATATGTTTAATGTACCCTAAGATTTTTTGTTAAAATAAAGCCAATAATAAAAAAAATTGCGGTGCCCTTTATTTACCTGCTCAGTGGCCTTGCGGTTAGAGTGTCCGCCCTGAGATCGGTAGGTCGTGAGTTCAAACCCCGGCCGAGTCATACCAAAGACTATAAAAATGGGACCCATTACCTCCCTGCTTGGCACTCAGCATCAAGGGTTGGAATTGGGGGTTAAATCACCGCTGCTGCTCACTGCTCCCCTCACCTCCCAGAAGGTGAACAAGGGGACATGGTCAAATGCAGAGGACAAATTTCACCACACCTAGTGTGTGTGTGACAATCATTGGTACTTTAACTTAACTTAGTAAAGTATTGAAATAATTTTTTTAGCAAAATATTGGTATTGGGACAACACTAGTCTCTTGTCAGGGTTAAAACACCGAACTCGTGCCCGAATGTTCCTTTAAACACGTTTCCAACAGCACATATATAAGAAAATAGAAAGTTCAATTGCCTGTGAATGGACTCTGTTGTGTGAACTGAAGTGTGCATGCAGCAAAATATAAAACAGATATTCCCGGATGGAGTTTATGGTCGCCTCGTTTTGAGCGTAAAGTAAAGAAACCAATCATAAAATCGACAGCTGCTTCATAAATGTGACGAGCAGTGGAATAAAAACGAGTATAAACGGGACTGGGACCAAGCTGATGCGTCACTGGCGACGACAGCACAGACTTGGGAACCCTTCGCAAGCCAGGCTGAATGACGGACGGGCATCACGGAGCCAGCGATAAGGTGGAGAGACATTGACCATGAACTCTGGATTCCCCCTTCTGGCATTTTACACCAACGCACACGTGACCACCCTTCAGCCTCGCATACTGTATGGCTGCGGAGACCCGCACGGCGCCCTAATAGGTTCCATTGGTTGACTGTCACTTAGTGCAATGAGAGGTGACAGTTCGATCTTGCGGCGCCCTCGCCCCGCCGATGGCGAAGGTCAGGACGGGACAGGTGTCTGTCAGTCATTGCCAGTTACGAGCGCGGTGGAGGGAATTACGAGACGAGCGCGGCATCAGCATGCGTGCACACGTATGAGTTGATGTTCCGCCTTGTGTCATCAGCACTTTCATTCCGGAGCCACGGCTCCACTGTGGCTTTTCCGTTGTTGATGATCTTTGCCAGCGATTCAATTATGGGCTGTGCTTGACGCTCTCAGCAGCGAAGCTCATCAACGACTGGCTGACGCTGAGATGGATTTGACAACGAGTGTCAGGAAAATATACTCATTCACACATTTACTTCATTTCCAAGGACACATTTCCTCTCTTTTCACAGCAAACGCATGGTTTAAGAAAGTGGAACCTCAATGTTTGTTTGTAATTGGTTCGCAAAGGTCCAAATCATGCAAAAACAAATACATTTGTAACTAGTAATCTAACGCGTTATTTTTTTTATATTCAGTAACTCAGTTACCGTTACTACATGGATGCGTTACTGCGTTATTTTACGTTATTTTTTTATGTAGTATCGGCTAGAAACAGAAGATCTGAGTGTGTTTTATTGGAGCGCTGCAGTGTCGTCCTTCTGAATGTTCTCGTGTCACAGGCCGGAGGCGCGCTCGGTGTGGTTGTGGGTGTGGGGAGGGGAGAGGAGGGAGGGGGGGCGTGTCTGTGTTTACTAACAACGGAGCCGCAGTCGAGTGTCTTAACATGGAGATATTCTCACTTCTTTTTTGTGTCGAGCACAAAGAAAAGAACATTTTAGTTAAAGGCCTACTGAAACCCACTACTACCGACCACGCAGTCTGATAGTTTATATATCAATGATGAAATCTTAACATACCGGAAGTAGCGTGATGTCACAGGTTGAAAGGCTCCTCACATTTCCCCATTGTTTACACCAGCAGCGAGAGCGATTCGGACCGAGAAAGCGACGATTACCCCATTAATTTGAGCGAGGATGAAAGATTTGTGGATGAGGAACGTTAGAGTAAAGGATTACAGTGCAGTGCAGGACGTATCTTTTTTCGCTCTGACCGTAACTTAGGTAAAAGGGCTCATTGGATTCCACACTTTCTCCTTTTTCTATTGTGGATCACGGATTTGTATTTTAAACCACGCTGTTAGTTTCGGCGGTAACTAGTAATCTAACGCGTTATTTTTTTATATTCAGTAACTCAGTTACCGTTACTACATGATGCGTTACTGCGTTATTTTACGTTATTTTTTTTATGTAGTATCGGCTAGAAACAGAAGATCTGAGTGTGTTTTATTGGAGCGCTGCAGTGTCGTCCTTCTGAATGTTCTCGTGTCACAGGCCGGAGGCGCGCTCGGTGTGGGTGTGGGTGTGGGGAGGGGAGAGGAGGGAGGGGGGCGTGTCTGTGTTTACTAACAACGGAGCCGCAGTCGAGTGTCTTAACATTTTTTGTCGAGCACAAAGAAAAGAACATTTTAGTTAAAGGCCTACTGAAACCTACTACTACCGACCACGCGGTCTGATAGTTTATATATCAATGATGAAATCTTAACATACCGGAAGTAGCGTGATGTCACAGGTTGAAAGGCTCCTCACAATTCCCCATTGTTTACACCAGCAGCGAGAGCGATTCGGACCGAGAAAGCGACGATTACCCCATTAATTTGAGCGAGGATGAAAGATTTGTGGATGAGGAACGTTAGAGTAAAGGATTACAGTGCAGTGCGGGACGTATCTTTTTTCACTCTGACCGTAACTTAGGTAAAAGGGCTCATTGGATTCCACACTTTCTCCTTTTTCTATTGTGGATCACGGATTTGTATTTTAAACCACGCTGTTAGTTTCGGCGGTAACTAGTAATCTAACGCGTTATTTTTTTATATTCAGTAACTCAGTTACCGTTACTACATGATGCGTTACGGCGTTATTTTACGTTATTTTTTTATGTAGTATCGGCTAGAAACAGAAGATCTGAGTGTGTTTTATTGGAGCGCTGCAGTGTCGTCCTTCTGAATGTTCTCGTGTCACAAGCCGGAGGCGCGCTCGGTGTGGGTGTGGGTGTGGGGAGGGGAGAGGAGGGAGGGGGGGCGTGTCTGTGTTTACTAACAACGGAGCCGCAGTCGAGTGTCTTCACATGGAGATATTCTCACTTCTTTTTTTTGTCGAGCACAAAGAAAAGAACATTTTAGTTAAAGGCCTACTGAAAGCCACTACTACCGACCACGCAGTCTGATAGTTTATATATCAATGATGAAATCTTAACATACCGGAAGTAGCGTGATGTCACAGGTTGAAAGGCTCCTCACATTTCCCCATTGTTTACACCAGCAGCGAGAGCGATTCGGACCGAGAAAGCGACGATTACCCCATTAATTTGAGCGAGGATGAAAGATTTGTGGGTGAGGAACGTTAGAGTAAAGGATTACAGTGCAGTGCAGGACGTATCTTTTTTCGCTCTGACCCTAACTTAGGTACAAGGGCTCATTGGATTCCACACTTTCTCCTTTTTCTATTGTGGATCACGGATTTGTATTTTAAACCACCTCGGATACTATATCCTCTTGAAAATGAGGATACCAATACGGCCGGGTTAACTTATAAAGTGCAATTTTAAATTTCCCGGGGAACTTCCGGTTGAAAACTTCTATGTGGTGGTTTGCGCGTGACGTCAATGGTTGAAACGGAAATATTCGGACACATTGTATCCCAATACAAACAGCTCTGTTTTCATCGCAAAATTCTACAGTATTCTGGACATCTGTGTTGGTGAATCTTTTGCAATTTGTTTAATGAACAATGGAGACTGCATAGAAGAAAGCTGTAGGTGGGATCGATGTATTAGCGGCTGGCTGCAGCAATACAACCAGGAGGACTTTGAGGATAGCAGACGCGCTATCCGACGCTAGCCGCCGACCCCATCGATGATCGGGTGAAGTCCTTCGTCGTGCCGTCGATCGCTGGAACGCAGGTGAGCACGGGTGTTGATGAGCAAATGAGGGCTGGCGTAGGTGGAGCGCTAATATTTTTATCATAGCTCTGACGAGGTCCCGTAGCTAAGTTAGCTTCAATGGCGTCATTAGCAACAGCATTGCTAGGCTTCGACAGGCGGCACAGCATTAACCGTGTGGTTACAGGTCCAGTGTTTGGTTTGGTGTCTCCTGATAGTAGTATTGTTGATCTTCTGTCTATCCTTCCAGTCAGGGGTGTATTTATTTTGTTTCTATCTGCATTTAAACACGATTCTATCACGTTAGCTCTGTAGCTAAAGTGCTTCACCGATGTATTGTCGTGGAGATAAAAGTCACTGTGAATGTCCATTTCACGTTCTCGACTCTCATTTTCAAGAGGATATAGTATCCGAGGTGGTTTAAAATACAAATCCGTGATCCACAATAAAAAAAGAAAAAAGTGTGGAATCCATTGAGCCCTTGTACCTAAGTTACGGTCAGAGCGAAAAAAGATACGTCCTGCACTGCACTCTAGTCCTTCACTCTCACGTTCCTCATCCACGAATCTTTCATCCTCGCTCAAATTAATGGGGTAATCGTCGCTTTCTCGGTCCGAATCGCTCTCGCTGCTGGTGTAAACAATGGGGAAATGTGAGGAGCCTTTCAACCTGCGACGTCACGCTACTTCCGGTACAGGCAAGGCTTTTTTATCAGCGACCAAAAAGTTGCGAACTTTATCGTCGATGTTCTCTACTAAATCCTTTCAGCAAAAATATGGCAATATCGCCAAATGATCAAGTATGACACATAGAATGGATCTGCTATCCCCGTTTAAATAAAAACATTTCATTTCAGTAGGCCTTTAAATGTAAGTTGTGTCTTGGATCAAAGATCCCGTCTACTGCCCAAAACAACAATTAAAATCTGCCTGGTTAGGCTTTGTGTATGTCACGTGTGTCTTCTTTAGGTGAAGCCAGGTTTACAGCTATGTTGTTATTATGCTGTTTGTTACTTATGTATGTTATGTTGCAGCTATTTAAAATAGTTTTGTCAGTTTGTTCTGGCCTGAAATAATTTGGCCCTTTTGAAACATATCTTTGTCTTTGTATGTAGACCACATTGCTTAGCAGAGTTCAGTGATGCAAATGCATGTCAAGTTGATCAACACATTGTATTATTCTCCAGTGCAATAACAGTACTGAAATGATGACTAAAAGGGCATTAATGGGAGCTTTAAGAAAAAAAAAAAAGTAACTAAATAGTTACTTTTCACAGTAACACATTACTTTTTGGTGTAAGTAACTGAGTTAGTTACTGAGTTACTTTTGAAATAAAGTATCTAGTAACTGTAACTAGTTACTGGTTTTCAGTAACTAACCCAACACTGGTTACACCCAGCGGTGTCAAACACAAAACAAACTGAAAGTTACGCAGTGCGCTTGAACGCTTCATTACGTGAGCAGTGCAGGGAACACAGTGCTTAATTATACCGGCTCCCACACGAAGAAGGGAGACATGTTTTGTTTTTTCCAAGATGCCGCCTCTGTAGTGGCTGCTGTTGGCAGGAGCTCTGTGCTCTTGTGTCATCAGAATCAGAATCAGAAATACGTTATTAATCCCCGAGGGGAAATTAAGATTTTCAGCACAATCCCATTCAAGAGCAGACAAACATTACAGGGAGACAGAACAGGATCGCTGACAGGTCTGCCAACTTTCGAGTGAGAAACAGGTAAACGCTGGGGGGGGGGGGGTGAGAAAAAAATAAAAAAAACAGTCCAAGCCTGGGCCCCTGGAGATGGGGGTCCAGATTGAGGCCAAGGAGAGAGAAAAAAACTCATAGCCATAGCACACATAAACATTTGTGTACGAGGGAAACATCAAAGAACACAAATGACATTGTATTTAATGTCCTTTGTGTTCTTTGATGTTTCCCTCTTACACACATGATTATGTGTGCTATGGCTGTGCGTTTCTTTTCCCCCTCTCCAGGGGCCCAGGCTTAAATTGAATCCCCCCCCCCCCCTCCCAGCGTTTCCTCACCTTTTTTGTAAGGGGCGCCAGAAGTTGGCAGACCCGTCAGCGATCCGGTTCTGTCTCCCTGTTATGTTTATTTGGTCTCGAATGGGATTGTGCTGAAAAATCTTAATTTCCCCTCTGGGATTAATGAAGTGATTCTGTTTCTGATACAGTGGAACCTCGATATACGTACCCCTCCACTTGCAAGCTTTCCGATTTACGAACTTTTGGATGGATGGACCCTCTCCGTACGAACCGTGTCTCTGTGTACAAACGCTTCATCCAGACATTCATTTTCGCGCCTGCAGACAAAAATGTAGGGTGTATCATTATAGCGGAGGCGGAGCCTCCCACTCACGTCTCAGCGCTTCAGTATGTGTGCCTTTTATGTGATTTACCCCTTTTGACTATTTTTTTTTTTTTACATTTTGCTAACTCAAAAAGACTGCCAAAAAGTCAACAGACCAGCATGGAACAATAGAGGGAATCCCTGTGGATTAAAAAAAAAAAGACTATTTGCGAGAAGTACTGTAGATCAGTGTTTTTCAACCTTTTTTGAGCCAAGGCACATTTTTTGCGTTGAAAAAATCCGGAGGCACACCACCAGCAGAAATCGTTAAAAAACGAAACTCAGTTGACAGTAAAAAGTCGTTGTCGAAATTGTCGGATATGAATTCAAACCATAACCTTAACCAACCATGCATCACTACAGCACTTGTCTCAAAGTAGGTGTACTGTCAAAACCTGTCACATCCCGCCGTGACTTATTGTGAGTTTTTTTGTGTTTTCCTGTGTGTAGTGTTTTACTTCTTGTCTTGCGCTCCTATTTTGGTGTTGATTGTCATGTCATGTACAAATGTACTTTGTGGACGCCGTCTGCTCCACACGCTGTAAGTCTTTGCTGTCGTCCAGCATTCTGTTTTTGTTTACTTTGTAGCCAGTTCAGTTTTAGTTTCGTTCTGCATAGCTTTCCCTAAGCTTCAATGCCTTTTCTTAGGGGCACTCACCTTTTGTTTTTTTTTTGGTTTAAGCATTAGATACCTTTTTACCTGCACGCTGCTTCCCGTTGTTTCTGACATCTACAAAGCAATTAGCTACCGGCTACCACCTACTGATATGGAAGAGTATTACACGGTTATTCCGCCGAGCTCTAGACAGCACAGACACTCAACAACACATCATTTGCAGACTATAATTACTGGTTTGCAAAAAATATTTTTAACCTAAATAGGTGAAATTAGATAATCTCCCACGGCACACCAGACTGTATCTCACGGCACACTAGTGTGCCGCGGCACTGTGGTTGAAAAACACTGCTGTAGATTAATGGCGCTCGCAAGTATGATTGACGAAGCAGGCTACGTGACTATGTCACAACAATTTTTAATTGTGAAGACACCTGAATTTTCAGGAAAAAAAATGCCAGAGCAGACTTATTGCACAGCGAGAGAAAGATAGTACAGAGAGCCGACAAGGGTGGGAGTGGCGGGGGAACCCACGTCTGTCTGCTCTTTAGATTTAACTCCTTGTCAATGTAGGTGGATTTTACCTTTTTAAATGTTTATTATTGTAGCAATATGGCTAATAAAAGTTAAGGATTTATGATCGTTTGGCAGGGTACAATAGTGGCTTCCGTGAGTTTGTCGCGTGTTAGCAGAGCAGCGCATACGGCATAATTCTGCTTGTTTTTAAACAGAAAGTTGATCCATCACCCCTTGTTATGTTTGTTTGATATACAGTACTGCAGCGGTCGGCAACCCAAAATGATGAAAGAGCCATATTGGACCAAAAATTTTAAAAAATAAATTAAAGTCTTATATAAGTGTTATAATGAAGACAACACATGATGTGTCTATATTAGCTATATTAGCCTACTATCAAAATTACTTTAAAAGTCTTATATAAGTGTTATGATGAAAGAGCCATATTGGACCAAAAATTAAAAAAAATAAATTAAAGTCTTATATAAGTGTTATAATGAAGACAACACATGATGTGTCTATATTAGCTATATTAGCCTACTATCAAAATTACTTTAAAAGTCTTATATAAGTGTTATAATGAAGGCAACACATGATGTAAGTGCCTATATTAGCTGTATTAGCCTACTATCAAAGGCTGACGCAAATCTTCATTGACAGAAAAGTTGTAATTGTATTTACACATTTTTGCAACATTGGAAATCATTAGTAAAATGGAGGCTTCTCACAGGATGAGATAACTTGTGGAAATTACTGTCTCAGAATGGCCAAAGGTATAGATGTGTGTGTCCAAGTTTAAGGAAACGTCTTCTTCTAATGGATTTATTACAATCTTTGCAAGCTGTTTAACGTTTGCTGTGGTCTGGAACAACATGGCACACAAGCAACTATCAGACATGCAGCCAATATTACATACAGATAATGTGTGTCAGGCTTGGTCAAAAGATAGGACTCAGATGCAAAGTAGGGAATCATTCGGCAGGCTTTTATTTTGAAAGCTTCCTTTCACCTCCAGAGTCAGGGCAATTCAAAATAGGCTATAACTAAACTAGTCGGCGAAAAAGGTTCCAAAAAAAAAGGAACAACCGAAAATCTCTCCGAAAGGGGGAAAACACAAAAACAATGACAAACTATACTTGCCGCCGTATATTCTATGAAACTTATTATAAACACAAAACGCTCCAACAGGAGGAAGGAATAATGGCTATGAAACTTCTACACTTACTCTAATCTAATAAAGGTTAACAAAAAATGTCACTCAAAAAATTTAAGAAAAGAAAGAATTGTAAGAAAAACTGAAAAGTCACCACTTCGGCTGTAAAACTAAATAACACAAAATCACTGCTGCTGAGGAGGAGAAAAAGAAAACTCAAAATAGCAACGAAGGAATTCAGGATGAAGGTATTCAAACACGAGACGAGGCAAGGCATGGACAGGATGCTAGAGATGCACGAATAAACGAGACAATCTGGCACAGAACAAAGGGAGGCGTGGGCTTATAAGACACATGAGGGTAAGAAACATGTGGAAACAATCAGGGGTCGGGGATGACGTCAGACTGATGACACAAAAGGAAGGGCAAGTGATCTGAAACGAGAGGAGTTACTTTTCAAAGTAAAACATGCAATTCACAAGACAGAAGAAACCAAGACAAGACATCCCTCACCGCGGTGTGACAGTGTGCAAATATAAATTAAATACACAGAGGACATAAGTCAAGGAAATTAAATGAGCTCAAATATACCGACAAACGAGGCATAATGATGCTATATGTACATACAGCTAGCCTAAATAGCATGTTACCTTGCAGTCATGGATTGACCAATTAGGCCTGATAAGCACTCCAGCAAATCAATAAAATCAACAAAGCTCACCTTTGTGCACTCAAGCACGGCATAAAGCGTTCGGTTTAAAAAACACGTTTTTCTGTGACAAAGTCGGAAAAAGTTGTACATGTAAACAAACTACGATGAGTTCAAGGATCGCCAAATCAGTAGGACAAAACGGTGCTTGCCAAATACTCTCATCAGTCAAGCATGTTTAATATAAACAGTGGAATTTCTAACAATTAGGAAGGTTTGTGTCATGTTTGTTCTCCTACAGAAAATATATTAAAACAACAAATATTTCTTTTTCTTTATCTTTTTCCATTTTCACAAATCTCTAATAGAGGTCCAGGGAGCCACTAGGGCGGCGCTAAAGAGCTTTAAAGCCACCACTTCTTGTCTGTGGTAAAACATGTGAGATTCTGTTAAAAGTCTCATCTAGAAAAAACAATATATGCATATATATTTTTCTACTTGATTTGAACAGGTAAGAATTAAGCACATTTTGGAACGTCCACGCACACGTCTGTGCACAACCAGATGGCGCCAGGCAACCTTTTGACCCCACTCTGCATATGTGATGCGTGGGTACCTCCTCCCTTGTTAGGGTGCTTTAATACCGCTCAGTGTTAATGAAGACGAATTATCCCGTGGAATCGATCAGCGATGGACTCCCTGTACTTAAATCCCCCTGAGGGTGCAAGAACAGACACCATACTTGAGAACATGACATGGTTGGTTCACATGCAGAGAAGACTGAGCATCGATTCTGTCGAGCAGATTCCTTAAAGTTGCAGTGTCGTCCATATTTGGCGGCATCAGCGCGCCCCAGTTGCAACCCACCCCCCCCCAATCTGGAATTCCTGTCCTCAATGAGTCTTCGAGCCGCCTTATCAGGACGCAGGAACTCTTCTTTTATTGGCGGCAAGCTGCGGCTGCTAGCAGGATAAAAAAGCGTCAGCGTCAGATCAAAAGGAGCTCACGCTGGAACGCAGCGAGGAAGACGTCCGAGTTTCACCTCGCGCGCCTTTGTGAGCGCACGCCAACATGAATCTGTCAGAACCTGTGTTTCGCTTTGAGGATTTGGCTTTTGAAATAACTGGAAATAAGAAGTTTTTCGGGTCCTAAGTTATGCAACAATGGAATAAAGCCGCGGTATCAGGGTTCCTAGGGGGGGGCTTGGGATTTCTTGAAAAGTCACGGTGCTTTTGGCTTATAGCAGTGCTTTATTTGTCTATAAAAATATATGTCCTTATTAACATCATAGAACACAAAAAGGGACGAAAGGAGTATAGATCAAATTACAACAAAGAATATCTTTGTTTTTTAGTCTGTAACAGAAAATATTTAAAGTGCATCAATTTGCCTGAAAAAAAAATAAATAAAAAGATGAATTCCTTATTTAAACTATTAAGTGCACTGCCGATGAATGGTCTATTTTTGATCTTTTTTTCATATATAAGGCGCACCAGATTATAAAGCCCTTTAACGTAGTCATATTATATTATTTCATTTATTTTGTTATATTATATTCATATTTTTAAATAATATTTCATTTTCAATATATTCACGACATTTAGCATAATTCTTCTTCTTTGTACCTTATTTTCCCGACTATAGGGCGCACCGGATTATAAGGCGCACTGCCGATGAGCGGGTCTATTCAAGTCTATTTTCATACAAAGGGCCCACCGGATTATAGGGCGCATTAAAGGAGTCATATTATGATTTTTTTTCTAAATGTAAAACACTTCCTTGTGGTCTACATAACATGTAATGGTTGATAAATAAACATTGACATTGAATGGTGGTTCTTTGGTCAAAATGTTGCATAGATTATGTTTTACAGACCATCTTCAAGCCGCTTTCTGACAGTCCCTTCAGGATGCGCCGTTTCGCGGGCGGTCTTATTTACGTGGCTCACTTTCGGCAGCGTCTTTTCTCCGTCATCTTTGTTGTAGCGGTGTAGCGTGCAAGGACGGGACTGGAAGAAGTGTCAAAAGATGGAGCTAACTGTTTTAATGACATTCAAACCTTACTAAAGTGAATAACGGAGCAGCATCTCCTCATCCGGAAACAACAACAAGGCCGGAAATGTGTCCCGTGAAAAACCGTCCGACCGGAACTCTCTAATAACTAAAGTTCCTTGGGTGAATAATGTAAACTCACTACACCGGTATGTTTTAGCACTGTCATGGCGAGTTTACTGACAGATATAAGTAAGAACTTTACACTACTTTATATTACAAATGGCCACAACGGAGGATGAATGTCCCATAACAAGAAGATAGAGAAAAATAAGCTTATCGAGTACAGCACAGTACGGCACGGACTACAAAGGCGAACGCGCACAATTTTTCAGGATTTATGCAGAAAGTAAGAAAAGTTGCTTTTGCATATTATTGCGAAACAAAACGCCAGATAATATGTCTTACCTTATACACACACCATAATAATACTGGTATGTTTAATGCGCCGACAATCCATCAAGTGGTGCGGCTGCATAGCTTACCAAAGTCGTACTAAAACATTTTTGATAGATTTTTGAGCGCCGTGTGTAATGTTCTATATTTTCAAGGGAACATATAACATGTTAGTGTTGTTTACTTGAGTCTTATTGCCATCATATTGCAGTCTACACGTATCTCTTTTGTTTGACTGCCATTTACTGGTCACACTTATCATTACACCATGTACCAAATAAAATTGCTTCGAGGTCGGTAAGCAAAACCAGAATTATTCTGTACATTAGGCGCACTGTCGAGTTTTGAGAAAAAACAAATATTTTAAATGCACCATATAGTCTGGAAAATACAATACACACATTTTTTGACTATTCAACACGTTGATAATGAAAAACTAAAGTTAAATAAACTCGATGAGTAGTAAAAATTAAAATTGATCATCAACAGTAACTCAGGAGTACAATATATAAAACACTTGAACCTACAAAACAAAAATGAATAAAACAATCTATGCTGATTTTTTTTTTTTACAATTACAAATGAAGTCAGGATTAGTAGCTACAATTAGCATGTTTTGTGGTGCACAGCTTTTTAAAGGGAGATTTGAAGCATGATACTGATAAAGCATTTAGCCCGGGGTAACACCCTGGCATCGCACCGCACACCTCCAGGGGAGCCGACCCACTATTTGAGAAGGACTGGCTTTGGTAAACCCAATTACACAATCTATTTACACACAGCTTACACATTAGAAACCAGCTGTATTTTTCGGACTATAAGGCGCACCTAAAATCCTTTCATTTTTTCAAAAATCATCAGTGCACTTTGTAACCCGGTACGCGTTGTGTATGTATTAATTCTGGTTGTGCTTACTGACCTTGAAACAATTTTATGTGGTACATGGTGTAATGATAAGTGTGACCAGTAGATGGCAATCACGCATAAGAGATCCGTATGGACTGCAGGTTGACACCTTTTCAATAAATGACGCAAGCAAGTACCGGTAAGCAAGCAAGACGAAAACTCTTGATGTTTCACAAAAAAATATGCGCGCTTCCGCCATTGTAGCCCGCGCCGTAGTCAACAAGCTACTTATTTTTCTCCATTTCTCATACAACGTAGTATATAGTTTGAGCTTTATCTGTCAGTAGACTCGTTATGGAAGCACTAAAAAGTACAACAAAGATGGCGGGGAGATCACACTGTCGAAGTCGAGGCACGTAAATAAGGCCACCAACAAAACGGTGCATCCTGAAGAGACGGCCAGAAAACGGTCTGTAAAACATAATCCATGCGAAATGTTGACTAGAACCACCATTACCTGTTATGTAGACCACAAGGAAGTGTTTTGAATGTAAAAAAACGACGACTTATACAGAACGAAGCGCGTAGCAGGGATGTCTCCTCTTCTCACGGCGAAAAATAGTCCTTTCTTGTCGGGAGAACAACGTGCCGTGGCTGCGAACCTGATATTTCCATACGGTAGACTTTCTTTTGTTCATTTCTGCTCGCTTGTGGCTCATCGGTAGCAAGTGAACTGCAGCCAAGTTCTTCTGCTACGGCATGACCCGAGGGTCAAAAAGGAAGTGTTCACATTAATTGCCTGTTAAAAAAATGAGTGCCGTTATTTAAATTTATATTAAACGCGTTATTGTGAAGTGATCAGCAGCAAACTTTAGACGAGCCTTAAGGTGTCGCTTCTGGAGCAAGGGCTTCCTTCTTGCATGGTAGCCTCTCAGTCCATGGCGATGCAAACCACGCTTGACTGTGGACACTGACACCTGTGTTCCAGCAGCTTCCAAATCATTGCTATCCTGCTTTTTGGTGGTTCTCGGTTGACTCTTGATCATTTTAAACAATTATCTCTCAGCAGCAGGTGATAGCTTGCGTTTTCTTCCTGATCGTGGCAGTGACAAAACTGTGCCATGCACTTTTTACTTGCGAACAATTATCTGCACAGTTGCTATAGGGACCTTAAGATGCTTTGAAATGGCTCCAAGTGACTTTCCTGACGTGTTCAAGTCTGTTTTTTTCAGATCTGTGCTGAGTTCCTTTGACTTTCCCATTGTCGCGTTTGCAACCGAGTCTAATGACTGCATCACATGAGCCCTATTTAAATGGGCTCAGAGAAGTCAACAGGTGTCGTCAATCATAATCACTCACATGAAGTTAAAGGCCTACTGAAATGATTTTTTTTTATTTAAACGGGGATAGCAGATCCATTCTATGTCATACTTGATCATTTCGCGATATTGCCATATTTTTGCTGAAAGGATTTAGTATAGAACAACGATGATAAAGTTTGCAACTTTTGGTCTCTGATAAAAAAAAGCCTTGCCCCTACCGGAAGTAGCGTGACGTAGTCAGTTGATCACCTCCTCATATTTTCCTATTGTTTTCAATGCAGCTAGAGCGATTTGGACCAAGAAAGCGACGATTACCCCATTAATTTGAGCGAGGATGAAAGATTTGTGGATGAGGAACGTTAGAGTGACGGACTAGAATGCAGTGCAAGACATATCTTTTTTCGCTCTGACCGTAACTTAGGTACAAGCTGGCTCATTGGATTCCACACTCTCTCCTTTTTCTATTGTGGATCACGGATTTGTATTTTAAACCACCTCGGATACTATATCCTCTTGAAAATGAGAGTCGAGAACGCAAAATGGACATTTGCAGTGACTTTTATCTCCACGACAATACATCAACGAAACACTTTAGCTACGGAGCTAACGTGATAGCATTGTGCTTAACTGCATATAGAAACAAAATAAATAAATCCCTAACTGGAAGGATAGACAGAAGATCAACAATACTATTAAACCATGGACATGTAAATACACGGTTAATGCTTTCCAGCCTGGTGAAGGTTAACAATGCTGTTGCTAACGACGCCATTGAAGCTAACTTAGCTAGGGAGCTAACGTGATAGCATCGGGCTCAAATGCAGATAAAAACAAAATACATAAACCCCTGACTGGAAGGATAGACAGAAAATCAACAATACTATTAAACCATGAACATGTAAATACACGGTTAATGCTTTCCAGCTTGGCGAAGCTTAAAAATGCGGTTGCTAACGACGCCATTGAAGCTAACTTAGTATAACGGGACCTCACAGAGTTAAGATAAAAACATTAGCGCTCCACCTACGGCAGCCAGCCCTCATCTGCTCATCAACACCCGTGCTCACCTGCGTTCCAGCGATCGACGGAAGGACGAAGGACTTCACCACGATCATCCGTGCGGTCGGTGGCTAGCGTCGGCTAGTGTCGGCTAGCGCCGGCTAGCGCGTCTGCTATCCAAGTAAGTCCTCCTGGTTGTGTTGCTACAGCCAGCCGCTAATACACCGATCCCACCTACAACTTTCCTCTTTGCAGTCTCCATTGTTCATTAAACAAACTGCAAAAGATTCACCAACACAGATGTCCAGAATACTGTGGAATTATGAGAAGAAAACAGAGCTATTTTGTATTGGCTTCAATGGGGCCGAATACTTCTGTTTCACTGGCTACGTCACGCGCATACGTCATCATCCAAAGGCGTTTTCAACCGGAAGTTTAGCGGGAAATTTAAAATTGCACTTTATAAGTTAACCCGACCGTATTGGCATGTGTTGCAATGTTAAGATTTCATCATTGATATATAAACTATCAGACTGCGTGGTCGGTAGTAGTGGCTTTCAGTAGGCCTTTAAGAGGCCATGCCAGGAAGCTAATATGATTTGATTGTAACTTTTCTACGTCACCAAAATGTATAATGTATGTTGCTGTATGTATACTTTTCACCCAGCAGATTTGGTCACATTTTCAGTAGACCCATAATAAATTCATAAAAGAACCAAACTTAATTAATATTTTTTGTGACAAACAAGTATGTGCTCCAATCACTCTATCACAAAAAAATAAGAGTTGTAGAAACTATTGTAAACTCAAGACAGCCATGACATTATGTCCTTCACAAGTGTATGGTACATATGACAGAAAATAGCTGCCATCATGAGTCCATGGCCATAAACACATGCTTTTTTGTCCAAATCCAATTTCATCTCACCCACAAATGTTAAAGATTGATTTATTTCACTGCCTTTTCTTTGCTTGCCATCTGTTTTTAAGAGAGATAAAAGATGTGTTTTCTGCTCCAAACCCACTAGATGCCAGATAGTTGGTTGTGTTTATTTTCAAAAGAAACATTCTCCTGCAGGCAGGTAAAGACCTGTTTAAAGTTTATACGTACTCAGAGGCCCTTTTTGTGACCTCGAATGATAGGCTGATGGTAGTCTCGCCGCAATGTAACTTTATTTACCGACACTTTACGGACTACTATCAGACTATCTTTCTTTGAAATGAGCTTCCAGCCATTTAAAATGTGTGCAGCTATTGGATGGTTAAAATTAGGTTTGTGTCGATTAGTATCGGCCAGTTTTCGTGAAAAAGTATTAATTAATACCCTTTAGAGCAGGGGTGTCCAAACTTTTTCCACTGAGGGCTGCACACTGAAAAATCCAAGCAAGCGGGGGCCATTCTGATATTTTGACCAATATTAAAAATGTGTCATTATTTAGTATTATTCATATTGTTATTATTATTATTATTGAAGGTTTAAATCTCTAGATCAACATTAAGTCTATCTGTCAATAAAACGCTTTCAAAGATTTAAGTTGTATGCCATTTTTGTCAAGGAAAACTGTGTTTTTTATGGAAAAATACACAAAATATGCAATATTTTCCCCAAATAAAATTTTAAAGTGGAATATTTGAGACTATATAATAATTGGAGTCTTAAAAAGGTCAATAACTGATAACAACAGTGATTTTAATTCATTATTTTTTCGAGCAATGACACTTAAAAAAAAAAAAAAAAGTCCCACTAAAATTATTGGGGATCCAAAAATTTAAAAAAATAAATCCAACATTTTTTTTTTACTTTTACCACAATAGTCTCAAGATCAACTTCAGATCTATCCGTCAATTATAAGTTTTATTGTTGTTTATGTTTTTTGTTTGTTCGTTTTAGGCCCTTCTTTAAAAAACGTAGTTTTTTAAATGGCAACCAAAAAATATGCAACATTTTCCCCCCAAAATATCTCAAAGTGGAATATTTAATGTGAAGTAAATGGAGCCTTGAATAAGTCAATAATTCATAATGACCTTGATTTTGATTCATTATTATTTTCTAAAGAAAGAAACAGCCTGCATGGCAGCTTTGTGTTATTAGAGTAAAAATTGCAACATTTTCTTGTTACATTTCACCTGTTTGGTCTTTTATACCACTTTTTATGTTTTTTATTTTTTTTTCATCCTATTTTTAGAATGTGCCGTGGGACCGTTAAAAAATGACCTGCGGGCCGCAAATGGCGCCCGGGCCGCACTTTGGACACCCCTGCTTTAGAGTGATCAGGGTGATATTTTTATTTTCTCAGTTCTATAAAATCAGAGAATAATTCACAGTTTGCAGAAGGACTTTGAGGGTTTAAATGAGTAAATGTATTTTTGTATGCATACATATATTCTTTACAACATGTCCAAAAAGGAGCAGGAAGAAGCAAGGCTTATCTAATCCATCCATCCATCCTTTTTCTACCGCTTGTCCCGTTCGGGGTCGCGGGGGTGCCAGAGTCTATCCCAGCTGCACATGGGCGGAAGGCGGGGTACACCCTTGACAAGTCGCCACCTCATTTCCCCTGTTTAAAAAAATTAAGAAAAAAAAGTAGCGGCTAATAGTCTGGAATTTACGGTAATTGATTGCTTGTATATGTCTTTTTAAAAAGAAAATACTATGAAAATATTCTTATTAACAGACACTAGTGTTGTCCCGATACCAATATTTTGGTACCAGTACCAAAATTATTTCCAAACTTTTCTGTACTTTTCTAAATAAAGGGTACCACAAAAAATTGCGTTATTGGCTTTATTTTAACTAAAAATCTTAGGGTACATTAAACATATGTTTCTTATTGTCAGTTTGTCCTTAAATAAAATAGTGAACATACAAGACAACTTGTCTTTTAGTAGTAAGTAAGCAAACAAAGGCTCCTAATTAGTCTGCTGACATATGCAGTAACATATTGTGTCATTTTCCATTCTATTATTTTGTCAAAATGATTAAGTACAAGTGGTAGAAAATTAATTATTAAGCCACTTGTTCATTTACTGTTAATATCTGCTTACTTTCTCTTTTAACATGTTCTATCTACACTTCTGTTAAAATGTAATAATCACTTATTCTTCTGTTGTTTGATACTTTACATTAGTTTTGGATGATACCACAAATGTGGGTATCAATCTGATACCAAGTCGTTACAGGATCAAACATTGGTCATATTCAAAGTCCTCATGACATATTTCCTGACTTTATAAACATAATATACATGTTTTTTAAAAAGAAAGAAGATGTTGTGATGCCAAAAAATATCGACGTAATCATAGTAACAACGACTAGATACGCTCCTGTACTTGGTATCATTACAGTGGATGTCAGGTGTCGATCCACCAATGGCGTTTGTTTACATTTTGACGCCGGTGAGCTACGGTGTGTAGTGAAGCATGTGTAGCTATTCCTCGTCCTGCAGGGATGATACTTGTAAGAAACATACTTTATTTGTCGCCAAGGAGGCGAGGATTAGTTTTTTAGAAGTAGCTAAAACACTGGATTTTAGCCGCTAGCTAGATAGCCATGTCTTAAAGCACCTCTTCCGGTGGGCGTTTCAGTGCTATAACTTCACCTGTATCCTTAGTTTTTTAAGCCAAAATGCGTCCGTTCTCCCTTTTCTGTCTACACACTGTGTCTGCTTGTAATTACTCCGTGATTGTGCGCTGCCGAACATGCTCGTCTGCTCGTGAACCAGCAATGACACGACGTGACGACGACTTTTCAGAGGCGATACAGTACCGAATATGATTCATTAGTATCGCGGTACTATACTAATACCGGTATACCGTACAACTAGAGATGTCAGATAATATCAGCCGATAAATGCGTTAAAATGTAATATCGGAAATTATCGGTATCGTTTTTTTTATTATCGGTATCGTTTTTTTTTGTTTTTTTTTTTGTTTAATTTTATTTATTTTTTATTAAATCAACATAAAAAAACACAAGATACACTTACAATTAGTGCACCAACCCAAAAAACCTCCCTCCCCCATTTACACTCATTCACACTCATTCACACAAAAGGGTTGTTTCTTTCTGTTATTAATATTCTGGTTCCTACATTATATATAAATATATATCAATACAGTCTGCAAGGGATACAGTCCGTAAGCACACATGATTGTGCGTGCTGCTGGCCCACTAATAGTACT